>NC_068320.1:21441899-21741899 GCF_025860055.1 Xyrauchen texanus | reverse complement strand
AATGAGCAAATCACAAAAGGTCAAGCATGCACTACAAACAGAAGAGTTTGTCTTATGAATGCATACTGACTTACCTGTGCGGTCTGCAGATCCTTATGGCTCCTACACACTACACGACTTTCAAAAACGTCGGATTGTGGTACCATTCATATTACACAACTGTCTCTCTTGTCACTGAAGTCATGGCATTTTCAAATTACATGACAAATCCGTGACAGGGTGAACACATTACAAGACATTTTTACTACTGTCAAATCCCTGATGACTTTGCCTGGACTGCGAGAAGTGATACGAGATACGAAAACAAATACATGATCATATGTTATGCATTTCAAATTATGATTTGTAGGTTTTTAATAGGCTCAAGACATCATATATTTTATTGGTTACCATATGAAAAAGTACCTCCTACTGTAAAATCTACCTATTTGCTTAACTTACTGTCCAAGAGAATTGGGCATTTCTCTCCAACTCTTCTCTTTCTCCACCAGGTTGTGGTACAGTTCAGAGGAAACATCAAATAGGCACTGGTGCTCCTGCCAATGGTCCACTAATTTTTCCTACATTTCTTCGGCCCAATGAGACTTTCTTGATATTGCAGCCATGCTAGTTGATGTTCTGTTGCAGATAGATCAGAACTTCTCCCACTGAAACTTTCCATGCCCCATTTCTTGCTCTCTCATTGGCTGTATGTCAACGCTGCTGTTGTATTCAGTCAAAACAGATTTCACATTGCGCGATTTGGAATCGCAGACTGGTCCAGATATTTAAAATTCTAGATATCTCGCTGACATAGGCGACGTGTCGGAACATCTCTCAAATCGCATCTTTAATAGTTCATACGTTGTTGCTCATGGGAGCGAGCTCCGATTTGCCCCTGATTTCATGCTTTTGTCGGCGATCTCCACAAAACTGTTGGTGAGAGAAAATCGGCTTAAAATCGTGTAGTGTAAACTCTGCATTAACTCTTCGACAAGCAGATGAACAAAAGAACAACTTGCCAAGGTTTATATCGCATGTGCATGAAAGATAGGATAACAGATAAGGAAGAGAGGGAGAGCAAGAGGGAGAGCAAGAGGGAGAGCAAGAGGGAGAGCGAGAGGGAGAGCGAGAGGAGAGCGAGAGAGAGAGCGAGAGAGAGAGCGAGAGAGAGAGAGAGAGAGAGAGAGAGCGAGAGAGAGAGCGAGAGAGAGAGAGAGAGAGAGAGAGAGAGAGAGGGAGGGGTTGTGGGAAAGTGAGAAACAAAGAAAGCATCAGTGGCTCCTTACAGAACTTCTAATTGGAGCGTAAAGAATCTCCATCACTCATTTCTCCTGAGTCGCGTTGAAAAGCTCGCTTCTTTCTGCCAGCGCATGATACGGATCCCTTCCTACTCCAGCCACAATCTCAGCACTCAGCTTGTTTATCATGGTTATTATTTTGCATCTCTTTCTAGTTTGGTTTGGAACAGAGACTTGTCAAGCTTTTCATTTTTTCTGCTGTTGTTACTCCCCTAGAAAACAAGTATAATGTTACAGGAACGCTTGACAGAACTGTCATTCTCACTCTCACTCTCTTTCTCCCTCCCCCCTTCTTCTTGTTTATTTTTTTGCTTTTTTGATTTATTCTCTGGAACTCAGCAACACAACAAACAGGGATGATTTGATATCTTCACCAGATTAAGGGGTGCAATGTAATGAAAAGGAATCTGTGTCATTGTGAAATTAATTTTCCCCAGTGTTACGCATTTGCTTCTGAGTTCCAGGGCCTCTTGATTTAGTCTACAAATGTCTGACAATAAATGTGATGTGTGCCGGTCCCTGAAGAATGGATGCCTTCTCTTTCTTTCTCATTCCCCTTTTTGCTACTTTTTTCACTTTTTCTTGTCCTAGTTTCATTTTTTTTTTCTCATTCTTTCTCATTCTATTTCGTTTTTTTTTTTTTATTATTTATTCTGTCTCATTCTTCATGGTCTGTATCTGTCTCTGTCTCTGTCTCATTCTCTGTCCCAGTCTGTTTCATTTTCTTTCTCTATCTCATTCTCTATTTCTTTATCTCATTCTGTCACATTCTTTCTCTGTACCATTCTGTCTCATTCTTTGTTTCATTCTTCCTTGTTCGCTTTCTGTCTCATTCTTTCTCTGTTCCATTCTGTCTCATTGTTTTTCTGTCACATGTCTAGTTCTCATTCTGTACTAATATGTCTCATTTTCTTTTTGTCTCTTTCTTTCTCATTCTTTCTCTGTACTATTCTGTTTTATTCTTTTTTCATCTCATTATATCTTGTTCTTTCTGTTTCATTCAGCCTTGTTCTCTTTGTCTCATTATGTCTAGTTCTCTTTCTGTCTCATTCTGTCTCATTGTTTCTGTTTCATTCTGTCTTTTCTTTCTCTGTCTCATTTTGTCTGATTCTTTTTCCATCTCATATCGAATTCTTTCCGTTTCATTCTGCTTTGTTCACTTTCTCATGCTGTCTCATTCTTTTTCTGTCTCATGTCTAGTTCTCTTTCTGTCTCATTATGTCTCGTACGTTGTTTCTTTTGACCTTGTTCACTTTCATTCTATCTTGTTTTTTTCTTGTCTCATTCATTATCTAGTTATGTCTCATCCTCTTTTGGTCTAGCTCTGTCTCATTCTGTTTTTCTGTCCCATTGTCTTAAGCTCTTTCACTGTGTCATTTTGTCTATGTCTGGCTCATTCTGTTCCATTCTCTTTCTCTGTTTAATTATGTATCCTTTTCTTTCTGTATCATTCAGTCTCATTCACTTTTTCTGTCTACTTTTCTTTCTCTGTCTTGTTCTGTCTCATTCTGTCTCTTCTTCTCATGCTGTTTTTGCAGCATTTTGTTATCTGTCCCTCTCTTTTTCATAACTCTTCCACCTCCAGTGCATCCTTATTTTCATCTGCTGCTTTTTTTCCCTTCCAGATAGAGATGCAGAGGGCTGTATTTCTTTAACTGTGCTCATTATTGTGGTTGGCTGTTCTGCTGTGGTCTAGTGTCAGTTCGTTCGACAGGTGAAGGCCGCAGTACCGCACAGACAGGGAGGTCTGTTTCTCTGGGCCTACCGATGCCTGCATTCGATACGCCCAGCTTGGAGAACACCTCTGAATGCCTCTGTGTGCTTTCCAGTTAGGTTTGGCTGGCTTTGCTTCAGGGCCGGCCACATGATTAACTAGATTAGTCAAGGGTTGGAGGGAATCATCCCAAAAGACCACGTACCATGCACCACGTATTCGATGGAAGTTTTTGTGCAGGAAGGAACGAGCAGTGGGGACACCCCAATGTGTACCTGACCAGAAATTTTTCTCTTGGCAGCCTTAGAAGCCAAAACATATTAGCCTTGAATAGTTAGTGCACACCACAGATGGAACAGTGAAAATGAGCCACGCTATCACATAGCACCCTGACGGAGCAGCTCTGGCCAGCTCTCCTCCACCTGCTGCTAGAGAAATGACTACAGACAGTGAAGAATCCACATTTCCTGCCTTTTATTAGTCCTGAGCTCAAAAACGTATTCTGAACAATGGGATTGAACTATCTGGCCAATGTAAAGACATAGATGACAGTAAAGGATGACTTTGAAAGGGATCAGGAATGATATAAACATGCACATTTAAACGTTTAGATAGCATGTCTGTTGGTCAAGCAGGTCATGGCTGTGATAAACAGAAAGGTTTCTGTCCTAAGTTGACCCCTTGCTATTTTTTTCAGTTTTTGGACTGTTAGTTTAAGCATACTTATGTGCAGTTCTGTCATCTCACTTGAGATAAAAAGAATGACATAAAAAAGCTTTGATGAAAATGCCGCTATGTAACCATTTCCAGTTTTGTGTCTTGCGCAGGCTACTCATAAACACACATAGGCTTGGAGACATAAGAAGTCTTTCTGTTTTATACCCAGAACTCCTCTTAAAGCTGTGATGGATTTATTTCTTCAACATTGATTTCCGTGAGCATTTATTTCAAAATCGCACCCAATTTTACTATTGAGTCTCTTTTTATGTTATTACGTGTCAGGTACGAATGAATCTTGGAATAATGTTTTCTTTAATGCCCACCGGGTCTTATTTCTCTAGTTAAGTGACCACAGAACGTAATTGTTTAGAAATGTAGTTTCATATTATTTTGGGAAAGGAAATGTTGAAAGAGCAAATGTTTTATACAAAGTAATTTTGAGAACTTGCACACAAGAGGTGTTCCATCCATCTGTGGGTTGCTTTGTTTTATTTTATTTTCAAATTAATCAGTGATGACCTTTCAGTGATGGCCATTGAAAAAAATTGTTTGCTTTTGCCCTGGACATATGCCATGTCTTAGTCATGGGTTTGGGATGTCTGCAAGGACATGTCCATCCCTGAGGTGTAATTTGGCAAAACCAGAAGGACTAACGCCAACTCAAGTATTTGTTTTTTGAGAGGTGTTTACTAGATGTAATGTTTCAAAGGCTTCATTATGCAGAAGTTTAAAACATCTTGATAGTAGAAAGTTAACAGACTCTGTTCTGATGTTTGCTCACACGCTAGCCAATATTTTGAATTTCAAAGCGCTTTCAAGCTTTACCCTGTAAACATTGCCTGAAGCACTCTTGAATTATTAATTTTGAGATCAGGACCAAAATAATGAATGAATACTTTTGATAACATTCCAGAGTTTGAGGAATGTGAAAATAAGATTAATTAAAAAGCATTAGGTTAGACTGCAATGTAGAAGAATTGTCTTTAAAGTAAACACAAAGGTTTAATTTAGTAATATTTATTGGCATGCTTCTATAAACATGTGTGTGTTATATATATATATATATATATATATATATATATATATATATATATATATATATATATATATACAGTTGCAATCAAAATTATTCAACTCCCCTGACCAGCAGTAATTCTTTTAATACCAGGGCTTAAAGTATTCCGGCCGGGGGCCGGATTTCCGGCTTGAGGGCAGGTCCGGCCTCCGGCGCAGGCACAATTTATTTATCAGGCTGCAAATTACAGTCGGAGGCACTTTCGGCACGGATGCGCTTGGAAAAAACGAGCACGGCGCTTCCATTATGAGCGCGCATACCGCGTGGCTACATTTGAAATAACGAACTTGAGCGCGCAAAATACGCGATATGTGAACAGGCCCTAATCTGACTTGAATAAAACACCGGTCCCCTTCAACCTACCACCTTGATTCAAGAGCCAGTGCGCACAGCTGTCACAGCCAATGGGAGCATGATATTAGGTTGTCTTAGCCAATTGCTAGAGAGGAGGGCGGGTCTTGTGCAGGAAGTGAACCAGTTCGCAGTTAGCTTGTACACACGCTATGGAGAATGGAGTCAGCTCCTCTGCAGCCAAAGCAGCCATGACCTATTCAACAGAAGTACTTTCTGTCAAAACTTTGAAAAGAAGATGCTTAGATCGCTTAAAATACTTCATTTATAGCCCAGAAACGCCAAAAAAACAGAAGAAAAATTAGATTTAGAATGATAAATATCCTTTTGAGTTGCACTAAGATTGTAATACAGTACAGTATTACGCTACAGTAGTTTTCTAACATCTATGCATTTATTGGTTTGATGCACTTTTGTGTTTTTTATGTTCTCTAACTAATACAAATGTCTATTTAAGTTGGCAAAGTTTTCTGTTTTGGTAAAAGCACCTAAGAATGTTTGCACATTTCAGAGTGAGCAATGTTGAGTGCACTTTATGTCATTAACATGTTTCAAAGCTAGCAATTCAATAAATATTGGCACAAACATTCATGTTATGTTAATTTCTTGACACAGTAAGCCTAGTACTGCTTAAGTTTCAATTATTTTGGCACAATAGTTGTTAATGCGTTGAAAATATGACTGTGCTGTTGCTCATAGAATTGGTTAATAGAAAAAACGGGCTTGGTAAAAGTCCTGGTTGTGCCACAGAAAGTTCAGGCTCAGGATTTTTTTTCACTTTAAGCCCTGTAATACACATTTGAGTTATTTTGAGAACAAAGAGTTCAGTTTACCCACATTTTTAAATAAAAATTTACTAATTCTCTCCACAAATTTCATGTCAAAAATACTGTATTCAACTCCCAAAGTCAATCATTTGTGGAGCATCCTTTACTCTTAATAACATAAAAAAATGTTTCAGGTAAGTGTTCTTTGGTTTCTGTGCTGCCACTGCTTCCTTGAAATACCAACAAATATTTGCAGTGGGATTTTAATGATGGACTGAAAGGGCAATTCAAGGACATTCCACGATCCATACCTGACCCAGATTTTGGACAACTTGGATGTATCCTTGGTGTTATTGTCTTGCTGGAATGTCCAGTGATCACAAGCTTCAATTTACACACTAAAGGCATCACATTTTTGCCAAAATGTCCTGATACCTGAAAGAATCCATTTACATTTATTCATTTGGCAGATGCTTTTATCCAAAGCGACTTACAAAAGAGGAAAAGCGAATCTCTTAAGGAGACAGTGGTACGAAAAGTGCCATACTACAAAGTTTCACTAGCATCAGAATAGTATTCAAAACAGATTAAATAAAAAAAAAAAAAAATTAAATGTTGTGACTTGTTAAGTTCTCATGGTACATGTGTATTTTAAATAATTTTTTTGAAGACCGAGAGTGAGTCAGCTTCATGGATGGACTTGGGAAGGTGATTCCACCAACGTGGTATGATGAAACTGAAAGTCTGGGAAAGTCTCTTTGTGTTGGTACAACATGGCGACGTTCCTTAGCCAACTGCAGGCTTCTGGTGGGCGTGTAGCTCTGCAGAAATTATTTTAGGTGTGCTGGAGCAGACCCGGTGACTGCTTTGTATGCCAGCATCAGAGCCTTGAATTTAATATGTGCATCGATTTACAGCCAGTGGAGAGAGACAAAGAGTGGTGTAACATGTGCTCTCTTTGGTTCATTAAAGACCAGACGTGCTGTTGCATTCTGGATAATTTTCAGAGGTCTAATTGCACATGCAGGGAGGCTTGCAATGAGAGAGTTACAGTAGTCCAGTCTAGTAATGACAAGTGACTGAACAAGCAGTTGTGTGCATGGTAATGTTGTGTTCAACAGCAGGGTTGGCTGGAAAGACAAGGAGTTCGTTCTTGGCTGGGTTGAGTTGCAGGTGGTGTTCCTTCATCCAGGCCGAAATGTCTGCCAGGCAGGCAGTGATTCGAGCAGTCACTGTGGTGTCGTTGGGCTGGAAAGATAAGTAGAGTTGCATGTCATCAGCGTAGCAGTGGTAAGCGAAACCATGTGACTGAATGATGGGTCCCAGTGATGTTGTGTCTATAGAGAAGAGAAGTGGCTCAAGCACTGATCCCTGAGGTACCTCAGTAAGTAACTTATATGGCTTGGATACCTCACCTCTCCAGGCTACCTTGAAGGACCTACCTGAGAGATGGGAATTAAACCAGTCAAATCCTTGAATCCATGGCGTCAGTCACGTAGTCAAGATAGCCATTTCCTGCAGCTGCAAAACTCCCCCATAACAGGACTGACCCACATTGTTATTTCTTTTTTCTATATTATTGAATTTATTTGAGTATATATCTCTTTGACCCAGAAACATGTTTTGGGTCAAAGAGACAATGCACTAAAGTAGAAGGGAAAAAAATGGAAATAATTGTAATATTATTATTAAATAATTATTACTAATTATATAGAAATAATTGTAATATTATTATTAAATAATTATTAATAATTATATAAATAATTAGTTATTGTTGAAATAGTTATATCATTAGAAAGTCGAAACTTTCCTTTTAACTCTAATGCACAAAACTAATTTTGAGTTATTTGGTCTAAGTTGGCCAAATATTTGTATTTATATTTATTTTTTCTTACAGATGTCATTCAGTCTGTCTGCTTACACATTCTCTATCATTTTGAATGTGTGTTTTTTTTGTTTTTGTTATTTTGTTATATTTTAGGCCTTTTTGCCACTTTTAATGGATAGGGAAATTGAGAGAGGGCAGGAAATGAGGACAGGATTGGGAAATGTTGAGCCCAACAAATAATAAATTGCATCGGGCTTGTCCCTTTCCTCAAAGTAAAAAAAACAACAAATTGTGCCATTGAATACACATAGAAAATACTTAAGTGACCGGTGAATTAAATCGGAGTCAGATGTTGCCGTTTCTCTTTATTGTAATAGAAGTGTTTCCTCCATGAACTTTACAGAATGGGGTTACCTATCCCATCACATCAGGCCTCAAATGGAGACGTATAAACATATAATCAAAATCCTGAATAAAGGCCTGGCGTGCAAAACATAAAAACAGTCAGCTGTTTATTGGAAATGTAGTGGAGCCAAGCAGATGGCTTGGCCTCTTCTGGAAACACCAAATAGGAACATTCCAGTGTATTTATGACCTGTTACACATACTCCCTTGTGCACACACACACACACACACAAAGACACAACGTCTTTCTTTTTGCTTTGTTATAAAATATAGGATTTGATATTGGTTATGTTATCTTCAAGATGGTGTTTTAAAAGCACAGCATTTTGCTGACGTTTCCAGAACCAGGTTCAGCATGAAAAGTTAGTTGTTGCCCTTTATTATATTCTTTGATATCGCTCAAATTGAGCTGTACTGTAATTAGTTCCTACGCAGAGTTCTGAGCCATGGATCTAGTGTGTATTTGTTATAGACATATCAGCCTCAACTGAGTTTAGAGACCTAAACTCAGTTAGTGTTTGCCAAAATGAATTATTCTAATAAATATTGCTTAGAGCAGTAGGTGTAATAGTAGTCTTTTCGTCGTCTACAGTCTGTCAACACGCCTTGCATTTCTGCATGGCTATGTGCTATGGTGTCACATCCAAGAGACGCATTCCTTCTGTACAGCCCGGCCCGGTACAGTAAAGAGAAAAAGAAAATCCTAGGAACTTTCAAAAAAGATATAACATAATGACTAATATCAAGAATTAGCACTTTCACTAAAAGTAATTTAATTCCCGATATCAAGAATTACCCATTTAATTGGTGAAAATGTAATTGTTAAAATTTTCAATTCATATCTTGCATGTGGTTAAATGTCGAAAGTTCTTGCGATATAGGCTAACCCAAACTTTATGTATTGCAGCTGCTAGCTGATGGTACAGATAGATTTGTGCTGGTACAGATGGAATGCAACTAGAGCCGGAAAACTGTGGCTTTACTCTGGTACTTAAACACAGAGACTCCACAGTGTTCGGACGACTCATCTAGAAGACTGATCAGGTGCTAATGGCATAGTGGCTTGGCCTGCTTTTTGCAAGCCTTGTTCGGCATCACCTTGCTTCAGCGTAGACTCTCTGGAAGTTCCCCTGACATGTTTATGCTGCAGAATTTGGTTTTGGACAGCTTTTCAACCAGATCGCTATTCACACTTCTCAGGGAGCACCTTGGTGCCGCTTTCCTGGAACTCACAGACGTGGCTTGTCATATCCCATTAGCTCCTATAATAATTCTTCCATTACCTTCCCGTATTGTGTGTCTTGGGTACTGCTTTGTGGTGTCAAGAGGGGACGGGGGAGGTCATTCCAGAAAGCTGTGTTATTATTCATTTAAAGACATTGGTGTTGGCATATTCGGTGCTACATCTGTTCTGTAGGGTATATGATGGTTGAGGCACACTTTTTTTTGTTGTTGATCATGTCAAGATGGTTACTGGTAACCGATCCTCTCTGCCAAGCTGTCAGTGCACAATCCAGTCATGATGGCCACATAAACAGAAAAACTTGCACAACAGACGTGCATTCTGACCCTCGTGGAGGCAAAATGACCGCGGAATCTGTGCCTGTTTGTTACGACATTGGTCAAACTAAATCTGCTAAAATGTTCATGCTTATATTTTATTTTTGCTATTGCTTTGTGTTCCTGCAGGTTTTCATACCACAGCAAACAGAGAAGGGTGTGGTTTGGTGAAAAATCCCAGTGCTAAAGCACAAACATACCGCCTTTCGTTTGCAACACAGCTTGATCCGCGGAGATCTCTGCTGATCCCTTATGTTATCATTTATGATAAGCTAGATGGCTTTTGGCTCCTCTCATTGGCCCTCCTGTTCATACTTGACTGTGTGTACAGTATGAGTGTGAAAAAGAATAAATTGTAGAACTTAATCTTGAGATTAATGCTTTTGAAACTGAACTAGTAGTAGAAGTAGAGCATTGCGAACAGCATACTACTTTCTTTCAAAACTACTATACGATGCCTTTAAAACATACCATTATTTGTAAAAGAGAAAAATGCATAATACATCATGTTTATTATCTTTTCTCTCCCATATTTCCTGCAGCATATCTATTATTAATTCCCCTCATTGTCCATCTGTGCATGTCTGACTGAAATCTGTTGGTGTGTTCCTGTAGGCATATGAAAGACCAAAGCAAGAAAGTGGCCAACCTGAAGCACAAGGAGCAGGTGGAGAAAAACAAGAATGCTCAGCTTTTGGAAGAGGCTCGGAAAAGAGAGGATAACCTCAACGAGAGCTCTCAACAGGTCAAGGTAAAGTAAAATGACGTTTCATATATAGGCAGTTGATTCAATATTTTTGAAAAGTTGACTTGCACTGTGGTGTAACATACTGTACTCATCTAAAACTGTTTAAAAGAGAATTTTGCTAACTATTTTATAATTATTATGCATGCAGCATTTATGACCTCATTAATGAGACTACATGGAATATTTGCACTTTTAAAAATGTATTTGTCACACCACAGGACCATTTCAAACTAGTTAAGGCAAAAAGGTGATTTAAAAATGATGAAAAACTTACAAAACGTTTGTTGACTAGTTACAGCCCTTAATATATATATATATATATATATATATATATATATATATATATATATATATATATATATATATATATATATATATTATACACTTTCCCTAATACAGTATGTTAATACTAATTTCACTGCAAAACTTTGATGTTGATACAGTATAAAAGTCCATTGACTATGTTATGCATCATCCACCTATGTTTGAAACAAGTGAATCCTTGCAGTAATGTCATGGAATTAGACTGGTTTTACACATCGAATGTGCACAAACTTTGTGTACTTGTAATTGTATTACATTTCATTTTATAATGCACATAATCAGACTAGAGTTCAATTTTAATGGATTACATGATTACATTCTTGATTGTATTTCCAATAAGCCAACGGCAATAACTAGTGTGTAATTTACTGACTATGCTCCTAATTTTTAAAAGAGCAGTCTGAGCCAGGCCCTGATCCTAGAATATGTTTGATAGGCTTAGCCAGGTAGAACTACAAACATTCTGTTACTCATATACATTCAAACCTACAGAAATAACTTGACTTTCAAATGGAAATGGGGGGAAAATAATTGAGCAATGCAATTTTTCCTTACCAAAATTATATTAATTGAAAAAGACCCGACATACAATCCTAAGAATCACTTGGAGGTTCTGTATAAATGATCAGAAAATATGTTCTTAAGTCTTTTAATGATTACTCTGTGTATCATGAACAGTAGCTATATGTGCATGTAGCTTCCAAAATTGATACACTGCATTGAAAGCTCTTAACATAATGTGGGCATTTGGTTTCTGTTTTAAATAATGCCAAGCTATTTGTATTTACACCCTTGCTTCAAAATAATGTTTCAAGTGTTTTAAACTAGACTTCGTCCACCTGCCTATAATTCTAGACACTCTTTTGTAAAACCACATGTTTTACATTCAGAGGTGCCAGTCACATGAAACTGTTCTTTTTCATCATGCATTTAGTAATCCAAAAGTAATTAAAATACCTAGAAGTCTAATCTAAAATATTACATTATTCATTATGATTTAAGTCATGCAATTTGTAATACCAGATTACATTTCAGAAGTAATCTACCCAGCACTGCATGTAACCACTCAAATCTCTCGAGAACAGTGATTTTTATAGTCATTCAATTTAAATTTAAGCTATAATGATGCCCATCAACCTTTTAGCGGCTCACAATCTCAAAAAAAGCCAAGAATTATTCACAATAGCTCAAATCTCTATGTAATGCTCTTGCACTGCCAAAGTAACATCTATTTTAAAGCACTTCATCTTCTCTTATTATATAAGTTTGGATGTCTGCTTTGGTTCCTCATTTGAGATTCGCTGGGATTCTTCTCAGGTAAAGAGCCATCTCATGTTTCCTTCTCCCAAACCACATTCACGTATATCCTGACCTCTTGTCCTCCTCCCATTGTGATCTTTGGATTTTGGGAAAAGAGAAAAGTAGTGAACGAATGAGAGATGAAATAAGACACGAATGAAAATGATTGTTCAATGGAACCACAGGGGCTTTTTTTTGTGTGTAAATGATGGCTCCATGGTATTGAAGCGGAAAAGCCAGCATCAGTATCCAGGTATCATTGAGTTAACCAACTCGAGCTGTTGCAAACACAAACTACCTCATCTAGGCTGATGTAACTGTCATCATATTGACTATTTTCGCTTCAGTTTGACAGGGGTTGAGACATAGAGAAATCAGCAGAGGACGGTGGTCTGTGGTGGCTGTTTTTGGCTTCTATCAAGGGTCAGACACAAAAGCCAGAGTCAGCAGTTAATGTGTGTGAGAATCACTGTGCAAAAAGTCCCAGTTTTTATGGAGGGACTGTTTTTACTCTTTGCCTTCGAACTCTGGACAACAATGCCACAGTGGCCCTCCCTTTGTTGTGGTTTCTGTGTTTTCTCTGGCCTGCCGGTTTGTTCTTTCGATCATTATCCGTTTTCACATTTTCCCTTTTGTGTGTGTCATGTGTTCACTGTTTTGATTTGAGTTCATACACTTTATTTTTGACAGCGAGATTGATGTGCGTTTGGACATCAACCTGTGGTACCGGGCGACTGTTGTGTCAGTGTGTGCATGCGCATGAGTACGTGTTGCGGTCAGCGAGAGCTCATTTATGACTGCAGGGGCCCCAGGCTCCTCTTTGGGGTCATGTTGCTGCAAGCCCACATTGTGGCTTTGTTTCCCCCATTCGAAGCACCCTGATGCGGCTGCAACTTTGGCTTTGTCTAGGATAGATGCTGGAAGCGGTGACAGACCATCGACCATCACCTCCCCCCAAAGGCATGTCACATTCCAGCATTGAGGCCTTCTTCTGAACTAATATCCACACGCTATTGGATATATCAGGGGTGTTTGGAAAGGATACCGATTGGTATGGTTATACTGGTCTCTGTCCAAATGGTTGGGTAAGAGAGGTTATCCCAGGAGACCATTTAGGTGGCCACAGAGCAATCCTCTTTCTCAGCATTGCACTGACCCTGCACTAAAAGTGATTGCAATTACTTCTCAATCAATTAAGAAGGTTTCCATTTGGATCACAGGGGTGGGATGTGTGGTGGTCGGTTGTGGAGAGCGCCAGAGTATGTCCAGAACATATTCAGGACTGCAACTATTGACTTTGGAAAAAGTATTACGGTCAAATGGAGTCTATACCTGGTTTTCTTCTATTTTCTTTGTTTCCTGCTGGTGCCATGCGGCTTATTCCACATAATCAAACTTTGGTTTGATCTGGTCAGTCCTCTAATGAGTGACTATTGCTGTATTGAACTCTCTTGACTTGGAACCACCCAGAACATCCTAGCAACCTCAATTTAACATGCTAAAAACACATTATCAACAACACAGCAACACCCTGGCAATAACTCTAGCATTGTAATAGCCACTTTTTCGTGCACCATTCAGATTTTTTGCAAAAAAGTTGCAGTTCATTGAATACACAGCTTTTTGTGGGGCAATTTCTCACAATGGGACCTGCCACTTAACCAGTGGCTTAGATTTCATGTGAACATTGAAGCATGTTGGGGGATCATGTCCCCATCATCATAACCACCATAACAAAATCTTTGCCTCTTTTTGTTGTTTGAGGAAAACCATTCCTCAAACAACAAAAATGGAAAAGGTAACATACAAAAATATCAAAACATTGTTTTGAACAACAACTATTGTAATTGTAATTTAAAACACATCTGACAACCTGCCCTCTATAAAAATTTGACAACATGCCCTGACCTGATTTTAATGAAAAACGCCTTGTTCCTAATCGCACATTTAAACCTTTCGGGTAAAAATCTGCCTTCATAATAAAGTTTACCCTTTCCTTTATGTATGCCCGTGTGGTTTGATTATATTCACTTGTTTACCCAAGAGCTATAACAAAAATATGATGATAGTGAAAACATACTTTGGAGGGTAAAATTCACCAAAAAATTATTCTAATTTAAGAGGATTTTGAGCTATTTGTTTGAAAACAACAAACAAAACCTCTGCTAGAGAAAATACACATTTGTAAATGTCTAAATCTTATCATTATTGAGATGTACTTTTTATAGCCTTGTGACTTTGTGTAACTTTCCAGAGTGACAACTAGCCCCAGTCTCTCTGATAACTTTCTTATTTTGAAACACAAAATTAGATGTTAGGCATAATGTTAGACTTAGTCACCATTCACTTTTATTTTATTTATCTTTTCTCCATACAAAGAAAGTAAATGGTGACTGAAGACACCATGGAACAAATAAAATCACATGGGTTTGGAACAGCATGAGGGTGAGTAAATGATTAAAAGTAAGTAAGTGAGTAAAAAAACAGAATTTTCATTTTTGGACAAACTATCCTTCTAAGATTAGCTACTAGTTTCCATAGTATGAACACATGGGGCCCAGGCGCCTCAAGTTTGCGGAGAGACAGCCCAGAGAATTGCTATGCAGAATCACCGCCCTACAATTGTGTGACATTCACCTCTTCTTGATCATCCCTCTCCTTTTTAATTCATATCTTTAGTCTGATAAAAATGAGACACTGGGTTTTATAGTGTTCCGGATTGTCATTCTTGAGAGACATTTTCCGCCGAATACAGTGTTCCCAGACGTGTGATACGTACTGAATCAAGTCGCACCCCCTCTCCCGCTGATCAGATATCATCAGCTTGAAGAAATCAAGACTTTCGCTGGGAAACGGAGAGAAGTGGGATAAGGAAAGACAGCGGGGGAGAAAAGATGACATTATAATGAAGCCCAGTAAATACCTGTTTTACTGCGTGGTTGAGTCTGTTCCGTTTTACTGCACGGTCTTACAGTGAGTACAGCGGCAAATGTCATGACTCCCAGCATGCATTATGACTAGACGGCCCGATGGCAGCCTGATCTCCACCCCACCTGGCATTCATCGGAGGTGGAGAGAAAAGGAAGGTGGACAGATTGAAATACAAACAAAGGGATTTAGAAAGAAAATAGAAACATCAAAGAACAAAGTGTTGGATTTATGAGGTATTCTGGTAGCTAAGTTTGAGTGCGAGATGAAATCGTGGACCCACAAGTGCACAGATCTTCATCTGTGTCTTTGTCTGATGGCACACAGAGATGTTCAACGGTGTCATTCAAAACCTGTGAGGCTTTTTTTTTCCTAAACACTTTGACCTGCCCTGACTTAAAGCAGTGACCAAAATCTATTGTCAGAGGATAGAAATGCATACTGTATCACATGCAGAAATCTAAGGTAGATCACATTTACATGAATAGATTCGTTCCACAAAGGGTTAACATACATTTGCAACACTCTTTGTGTAATCATCAAAGCAAGGCCAGAGAAAGGTTTTCCCCACAGGTGCAGAGTGTACTTCAGAGAAGCCATTATACTGACGCTGGTGCAATGCACATTACAAAAACGGTTATAAGCCATAGGTCTTTTTTTTTTATAAGTCTCTCATCCCCTTTTATGTGTGGCACATTTGCTCTTGTGTGGTTGTAAACATCAGCACTCAATTGCAGAGAGCTTAAACTGACACCTTTAATGTGCAGTTGTGGAACAGCATTTTATAATATCGGCGAGTTGGTGTTTATGCCACTAAGTGCTCTTAGAAGTACTGATGGTCTTTTGTATTCACAGTGGATTTGTTTTTGCATGCATACACATTTATTTAAACACTGATCTGGCAGATACAAATCTGCATTCATGCAGCCTTTCTTTGGTCTTTCTACCCGTGCGCACACACTTTCAGGAAAAGAAAAAGACCTGACAGGTGATGGCGAAACACTGAGTTAATAAAGCCAAAGTGCTGCAGGCAGATTGTAGGTTTATGGTCCTTTTTAAACACGCAGATATAAAAGAGTCAAACAGAAGCTTTTTATGACTCACCGCTTTTATTGGGGGGAACATATTACTATCCCTGGGGGAGGCATTTTTTCATCCTAAATGTCATTTTCTCGACCTGCCACAACAATCTGGTCTCAACTTCCTCAAGCCATTATAAAGCTATAGTTGGCAAAGGGACATTCTCAGAAAATGGGATGTATTGGTGGTTCTGGAAGGGTGGATATGGGCAGTGATAAACAAACCGTTAGTTTCCTTAAAGACCCCATGAAATGACTTGACAAGCACAGTTTTTTTTTTGTCCTGTGTTGACGTATTTCCTTGAATTCTCCACTGAATCCCTGTGTCCAAATATGTATACTTCCCTACTATATAGTATGCCAAAAGCAGTATGTCAAATGAGTATGATGTCTGATTCCTCAGCATTTATAAAACATTAAGTGAGAAATACCTGGAAGACCTCTGGCAAGATTCTAAAGTATGCATCCAATGGACACCTTACTATCCCATAATGCCATGCAAAAGCTGATAAATCACATTCAAAACACTGAATTTATTGTAAATAAATTAAGAAATAAATGTCGGAGAACTGTGAGCCAGGTGGCTCTTTTCAACTGCAGTATATACAAAAAAGTTGTTCCGTAAGCTTAAATTGTACTTGTTTAACAAAACCAGAGTAATTTATTTTCACGGTTGTTGTTTCTACATCATATAGATTAGAGTCGCAGGACAATACCCATGATCCTGTATGAAGTATGTCCTGGAATGTATTCATACTACTCTCCTGCATACCTACAGATGGTGCTCGTCCAGTATGGCCTTTTTACCACCGTGGTTGCTGCAGCAATTGTGCATTAGCAGCTCTAAACAAAAAGTGGCATTATAACCATATAAATTCATACAGGCGGGAGCTAAACACCTCAAAGTGCATTGTCGTGAATGAACATACTTGATTAACTACCGTGAAGTACATTCTTCATCAAATGTAGTACATACTCTGGCAGTATGCAAAACCGGATGCAGCTAATTGCTCCTAACAAGAGTGCATGTAAAGAAACCATCTTGGGATTGGATGTTACGTTACTGTCTCAGGAAAATTTGTGTTTCAGGACTAAGACTTTGAGTTTTTGTGGTCTCCGTGGAATGTTCTGGAATGTTCCAGTCTGTCTTCCAAGCTCTGTGAAGACTGACAAGAGATCAAGCTATAACGGTAATGCTATAATGAACAGAGTTGAAACAAAACTGTGGTAAAAATCAGCCCGACAAGGTCGTCATCACTAATGTAGTGGTGAGAGCCATTCTCAACACTCGGAGGGAAGCTGAAAGAGAGAGAGGTAAAGTGAGGTGGGGAGAGAGCTGGCGATGGAGAAATGGAAATAGAGCAGGAAGAAAAGCGGGCGGCGCGGTGCACTTCACACATGAAAGCCTTGATCCTGCCACTCAACACTTCGCGAGCGCAAGTCAGGAGGGAGGTAACAGACGCCCAGCCGTGTGACTGACACTCCAAAGCAGAGAGGAACTCTGCTAGACACAGACTAGAGAACAGCATCTTTCTTGAGCTGAGTGCTTCAAGAGGACCCTGTTTTGTCCAAGTAAAGCTGACTGTAGGGACACACTGGGTTGCAACAGTTTAATTTTCAATGTATGAGGGAATATTAGCATGTTAGCATCCAGATTTTGAGAATTTATTTAGAATAGGGCTGTCAATCGATGAAAATTTTTTATCGAATTAATTACATGGTGTCCCGATTAATTAATCGCATATACAAATATTTGCTGAGAGAGCCCCCTCATATAACAATAACTCAATATATAATAATTATACATATTTATATCAATATATAATTATACATAGTTATCTTTACATTCCTATAGCAGAAGAGTTAATCATTGATAAGACAATACAAAAAGCTGCTTTAGAATACAATGTATTGTTTACTACCATATTATTTAACAGAAGTCAATCATTGGCATACAGTTCACAGCAATCCATTTCACAAGTGAATTTGTCAATCAGTTGGAGATTTATTATGAGGGCTTGTTTAAGGGCCGTCAATTTCCACATACGTCAGACGTATTGGGTGTGTTGCATCATATACGTAAAATGTTTAGGTCACTGTGTCAAGTTAAATATAGTTTAATACACATCTTGAGATCCCTTAGATCGCATTTGCGCTCAGTGTTTTGAACGCAAGAACTTGTAACGCATGTTTGTGTTGTTCTGCCTACTGAAGTGTTTTCTTCACTGTATAAACTGCACATTGCTCATACAGCTGAAAGTTCACTTACTGCCCTCTGGAGTAAACAGGTGGTACTACAAGCTTGGATTTCTAAGGAATCTTCCTTTTTATGGTCCGTGGGCATGCGATTAATTGCGTAAATTTTTTGAATGCGTTATTTTTTGTAAAATTAATCACACTGAATTAACACGTTAAATCGACATCCCTAATTTAGAAATAATTAAGAGAGATTTATAGGGAGTGAGTCGGAAAGTGGAGTAAATGGGATAATAGAATTCCATTGTGGAAATTACATTTTTAACATGAAATGCTTAAGATGTATTATTCCTCTTTTTTAAGTCGCTTTGGATAAAAGCATCTGCCAAATGAATAAATATGAATGCAATGTGATATACACAAATAAAATGGCTGACTTTTTAGTCTTGCTTATTTCATAGCTAACGTTATGCATCATAAATAAACACAAATGAATAATATTTTTTCCCTTTTTGTAATAAGGAATTATGGTGGAATTTATGCCACAACTGTTGAATAGTAGTAATTTAATAGTTTTTTTTTTAATTTATAATATTTATCGTGACATTTTCACACAATAAATATTGAAAATATTTATTTTAATTTCACTAGTTGTTTAGATTATTATAGTTTTAAACATGCAACAAGTAGTATTTTTTGAATGGATTTGCATAGTATAATATTGAAAGTCTGGGTCTTGGCTGAGGCTAAAACAAATAAAAATAACATCTATAACTCAAATGCATTTCAAAAGTAACAAAAATAAATTACAATGCAAAGACATGGTTAAAAAGTCAGTTTTAATGTAAAGGAAAAAAGTTGAATTCTGTTAATAAAAACCAACGCCTGGGACATGAAATTGTCCAAAGTTGAAGAAATGTCCTGATATGAAACAAAAGGTCTCTAATGGAGATAAAAAAGTTTACTTTTGCAGACTTTCCAAAAAACAAAAAAAAACTAAACTGTTTTGTCAGCAAATTCAAATTGTCCTGGCCTGCACTAGAGACAGTATAAGGACATGACACTCGTTGACAAATTAATAGATGAAATCTCAGTGCTCAACATGGCTGCTGTAAGAAAAAGTCTGCTTTTTTAGGAAAGGTATTGCATGGTCTTCTTTTATCTGTACATATACATTTATTAATTAACCATCCCAAAACCAACATTTGTTAGACTGATTTGAGCTAAAGCAGCAAAACTTGTACATTTTCAGTCATTTTTGGTGACTTTTCCTATTCAAGTAGATAAAAGCTGTACTTGTATGATTTCAAAATAGCTGCCCAGGGGGTATTTCCAAGATGGCCACCAAATGGACTGACTTGATTCAAAAGGACTTTGCCTGCTCAAAGAGCTTCTCCATCTGATTCCCATCAGCTCCATATGCAGGCCTCCACCCCTTCAATCAGCACAGAGCCTCATTCTTTACACCCGTTTGTGTTGTGCTTCATCTCAAGTCTTTCTCCTTATGCTAAAAGTTTAACCTCGGGCAGTTTAGGATGTGTTTGCTCTAATTCTAGTGTCTTTGAAACTAGTGGCTTCCCTGCTGAGGGAAGAATTTCCCTGCAGAGATACTAGGATGATAATGACTTTATGCTTCGGGGAACCTGTTTTATTGCACTCTCTGGCCACTATCGTTTTATACACGGTAGATCAGTGATCAAAGGATGGTAAATTAAAGGCCAGCCTCCCACCACCAGAGGCAGAAGATGGAAGGTTTAGAGAATGGAGAAGATTTTGCACACCTGGCCAATGTTTGTCCAGAAATTATGACTGTGAAATACAGCATGAACAGGCTTTCTTTTGCATCTATTTTGCACTCATGCCCTAATGGAAGTACCCTAATGGGAACCCTAACATAATCTAATCATAGAAGCTTTTTATCAGTTTGATGCAGGACATAAACAAATCTTGTGTGAGGAAGATGGAAGAGCAAGGGCGGTTTAAAAAGAAAGAGCAAAAGACAGACTTCAAGGATGCTGGAAAGGGCTCGCTTCAAATGAGGAGGTTATAGAAGTGCTCAGATCTGCAGTAAACACGTGGCCCAGAGGCTTGATAGCCAACTGTCTTGGGACCTTTTCAAATCCCTCTTTTAATCTCATCATGGAAGCTTCGATTTCTTTCTGCTTGTCACAGTCTGTTTTCCTCTGGCCATCTTGATATTGATAGCCCCCTATTAACTGCTTTCCATAATTTTTTATTTGCACCCCCTAATCTTCATCTAATAAAAACAAAGTACCATGCAGACTTCTAGTTCAAAACAAATAACAAAACCGTAATTATTATTGTTTTGACATTTTAATCTAGTGTTTATCCTAGTCGATTTCTAATTTGCCCTTTTGGTTTAGTTTAGTTTCGTTAGTTTTCACTCAATGATGGTTTTGTTTGGTTATTTTTCATTTTTTTTCTAACTGTAGTTTAGTTTTAGTTGTTCTAATCTTGAATTAAATTTCAATTATTAAATTAAATCATTGTTTATTAATTAAATAATTTTATATTATTAATTTATTAAACAATAAGTTGGTTCAAGATTCATTTGTGGTAATTTTTATTTGAGTTAGTTTTGGAGTCTGAAGTTTCAGTCTTTCCAATTATTTACTTGATATTTACATTTCGGCTAATGGAAACTAAGTATGTCAATTTAAAATTAGAAATGGGAATATTTGTCCTTTCAAATAAAAATGCACAGTTGATGTTAGAATAAGCATTCAAAATTATGGATATGTGCCAAGCACTGATGTTGACTTACATTCTTAGGCTAAAACAGGCGCAGTGTAACGAATAAAACAGAACGCGACTGTCTCGATGCCTGAATGCTATGACAAGATGCTGATAGGTTCATATTGATTTGTTGCACCCTCTTGTGGGTGTAGGATACAGCATTGATTTAAAAATCAGATGTCTTGCAGATTTTTCCCCCTACCTGAAAAAATGTCTTTAAAATTTGAATATAATATATTATTTGTGAAGGGTTTAATGAAGAACTCGTGGAGCCCCCTCTATAATCAAACAACCGGTTTGTTGTGTCTCTTTGTAAGGAGTCAAAACCAAATGCGGTTTAGGCTGGGAGAGCATTCCACATTTGTTTGCCTGTGCAGCAACCTCAGCCTACTTTAGAGGAATGTTTCAACTCATACCAGATCCATGGTCAGGAGGTCGCAATTGGGTGGGGTGGGAGATCACATGCGCATTTTCTCATGTCTTTTATAGACTTCCAGGGTCTTTTTAATAGGCCTGTTTGTTGGGTCATGTTGTTTGATGTTACCATGCTTTTGGCCATCCTGACGCTTTCCCTAGCCAGGAAGGATGGACACCTGCTGCTCCTTTCCGGTTCTTTCATAAAAATTTGTGATTCTCTCTGTCTCCCTCTCTCCCTCCCTCCCTCCCTCCCACCCACCTACCCACCCAGAATGGTACAGAATACTGTTCTCGGGGGAAAAATTACTTTGCTGTATGATATCTTTAAGTAATATATGTTACCGAACCCTTTACTTTTTCAGAATTATGGCCCTCCATATTGATTTTAATGTACTTTTGTATTAAGTTTCCCATTCCCTCCTCTTCTCACTACTGGCAAGACCAATATGAGAGCATTAAGACAGAAAATAGCTTCTCTAAAGTTCAATAGCAAAAAGGATGGTAGAGGTGGATGTTTGATTCTGTAATTTATGGTAATCAGTTTGAAATGAATCGATTCAAAAGTCAGATTTAATGATTTGTTTGCGTCATCACTCACATATTTTTTGTGGAAATATGTATATGTAAATATCGCTGTTTAGTACTACTGGAAGTCTTGTTATATTTGTGCATATAAATTTAAATAATTAAATATAATTCTTTTGTGTTAATTTAGTGGAAAACTGTAGTTCATCACTAGTTTCATTACTCATTTTGAATCTACTTTGTAACAATGCCTTTTTGGTTGAAATGATTGTTCCTCTCATTGAAAAAAAAAACCCCACCCTCTTTTAACCAATTTCAGAGAAAATACATAAATATTGAGATATACACAGAATATCGTCAAAATTATGTTTTTTTTAATTTTTATATATTGCCCAGGCCTACCCACTACACTGCAGTCAATTGGAGCAGACTAGCTTAAACCAGAATCAGGTTTGTTTTTTGTTACTGAGCAGCTTTGCCAGAGATGACAGTGTGTACACATTTTTTCAGTCCAGTGCTTTCCAAAAGGCAGCCACAGTTGGGAACAAAATGATTTTGTATTGAATTAGGACACCCTACGTTGCATATATAAGAGTGAGCATGTTAGACAGCTGCAAGTCATTTTGGCCCCAACTGTGTGAGAATAGCTTTTCTTCTAAGGGCCGTTCCTGCTCATCTCCTAATTGGTTGTGCTAGCTGTGGAGTGCTGGGCAGATTCCCCGTCGAGCCCCACCCGAGCCCAACGGGTCCCAATGGTACAGCATGTGGCTTTGATTTGAGGGTTCCCTTAGGTGTTTCCTTTTATCGTCTGTGTGGTTTTGGCACAGAAGCATTACCTTAATGAGATATTGATCAAGCAAAAAGGATTACTGTCGCTTTAAATCAAACCAAAGTGATTGCGGTCTGCCTGAGAAGAGGAAAGCTCTAACTCAATATGGTTCAAATATGATAGAAGAGTTTTCAAATATCCTTTATACCAGCCTTTATACAACACACCGTGATCTGCACCCTCGCCACTCTCCTTGTGACCCTTCCAGTAATTGCTGACCTTGGTTACAGAAAAATCCTGCCAAGGATTCAACAGATGCATCTTGTTATCTCAGTACCTTGACATTGCCTCTTTCAACAGGAATTTGTGGTGTGGGATTCCAGATGAAAATGATTGCTGTGATCATCAGTGTCTGGATTTGTATGCATCAGGCCTCTGTTGCACGTTGATGCCTTTAGGGAAGGCAGTTTCTCGGCATGGAGGCCATTAGCGCTGTAGAGCTTCATTTGTATGAATGGCAGTTTGTGTGTAAGTGTGTCTGTTTGCTTGGTTGTGTACGTCAGTGTGCATGTTTGTAGAGGTCTGCACTAAGTGCCTTTGGGCTGCCAAACGAGTCAAGACTTTTGTAGTGGATTTTGAAATGTGGGGGAAAAATGAAATGTGATTGTTCCCTGAAATGGATGATTGTAATGAACTCAAGACTTTTCCCATATCCAGTACTACTCTGGCCTATCGACACACATCCAACAAAATGCTGATTTATTTAAGTCTTTCAACATTGCTTTTTTCAAGCACACATTCTCTCTGACACACTTTTTGTCATATGCTGTGTCCCTTTCTGTCTGTATGTATTTATTTCTGTCTAGTTTGCCAATTCCCTACCCCAGTGCCAGGTTATTTTGAACATTAGGGCCTCTCATACTACTCCTCTCTCCCACACTCCTTTTTAGTTTATGTTCGCATGTGGATGTTGTATGAAAGAGAAAGTTTTGTTTTACTTAATCTTTATTAAATTTATTTAACATTTAATATGTAATTTTCTATTTAATATTTGATATTTAAAAGGTTGGTTCACCCAAAAATAAAAATTCTCTCATCATTTACTCACCCACATGCCATCCTAGATGTGTATGACTTTCATTCTTCTGCAGAACAAACATGAGAAAAAAAAAACATCTCTGTTCTGTAGGTCGATACAATGCAAGTGAATGGTGGCCAGAACTTTGAAAAAGCATATAAAGGCAGCATAAAAGTAATCCATACAACTCCAGTGGTTAAATCCTTATCTTTACGTAAATGTTGAGCAAATTATGGGGGTGAAATATCCCTTTAATATTTAATATTCCATTATTTAATTATTTAATTTTATAACTTCATTATATTGTGATTTATATGTATACATATATATATATATATATATATATATATATATATATATATATATATATATATATATATATATATATATATATATAAATAATGAAATATACTTGTTTTACTTTATTAAAAATATTTTTGTAATTGAATTAAATGTCATTTTATTTAATGTTCAATTACTTCAATTATTTAATTGTATAACTATATTTTCTAAAAATGCATGTAGGTAAATATTGCTGTTAATTAATAAGTATTATTATATTGGTGCATATAGAGTATATGAAAATAATTAAATATCATTGGTTTATTTTTATATATTTAATAATTAACTATTCATTTTAATAATTGCTTTTATTATTATTTAATATTATTTAACATTTAATTTGATCATTATTTAACTTTATTTAAATTGAATGTTTTTCTTTTGTTTTGCAACACTTTACTTCTCTGTGTTTCACATTTATGATGATGATGCTTGCTTGTAAAAAATATTCTGAGTGATGTGGGGTGGATCACTGTAGCTTATTTTCACTTTAGTTTATCTTCACTGTAGTTGTCTTCACTTAAATTTAACTAGTAAAGCATTTTGTTACAATGCCAAGGTCATGGGTTCGAATCTCAGGGAATGCACTGTAAGTTGCTTTGAATAAAAGCGTCTTTCAAACACATACGTTGTCTTCCGAATTATGAATTCACCTGTGAGGTTTTCTTTTGCAATCTTGTCAACCAACAGCTGTTGATTCCCAGGTCTCTCCTTTGTGTCCCTTTTTATTGATTTTCCTTTCTCTTTAGTTTCCCGTCTTTCCTGTTGGCATGTCCTCCATCTTTTCTGGTCGTTGGTCGAGCAGGCGTTCATGATAACGAGGTCTTGGCCCTGACTCTGCCATATACAGTTGGCTGAGTACAGAGCAGACGCTTAAACTAATGTGATTTCACTCTTGATGGGCGAGTCATGGATCTTGACTGAGTCATCATAGGAGCAGACTGTAGATGCATGAGTCATATGTCTGAGATGGACAGCTTGGTTTGCCTTCAGCCACTGCAGTCAACGAGTTTATAATGCTTTTTTACCTCACATGTCATAAACCATCAGCAACCTGCCTTACCAGAGCTAGCTGCTCTACACTTGTATTTTGAATAGTGGTTAGTGGTTTAATAATAGCTGATATAGAGAACAGTGTGACCGATATGTATAATTCAGTCTATTGGCTGTAAGTTAGACGTATGCAAAATTGCTGAAATTAAATGAGCAGTTATTTCACACAGTATTTACTCAAAATTCACTAAAACATATTTGAACATAGAATTGTGCATTATCAATTCACAAGGCTTTTCTTATATTCTGCATTGAAATTGACCAATGCCAGCAGCCTCAAAATGACCAAAAATCATTCTATCACTAATTGGCTTTCTTTTAAAGCAATAAGTCATGGAAAATTATGGTATCGATCATTTTGCTGTTACCGCATTTTATAAAAGCTATGTGCCATGAAAATGATTAATCAATTAACTTTTGCATTTAATTATGAAAGTGTGGAAAAATAAATCTCCTGATAAGTAATATAATTCATTAGTCTAACTGAACTCCAATTATGAACAAATTAACTGCTACTGACATTGTACAGATATTCTATCAATGAAAACCTTCTTAGTCATCTTAGCTAAAAAAAAGTTTTTAATTTTTCGCAGGATTCTCTGCGGCAGAAAGATGAGCGAATTGAGGAGCTGGAGGAGGCCTTGCGTGAGAGTGTGCAGATCACGACTGAGAGAGAGATGGTCCTGGCACAAGAGGAATCTGCTCGAGCTCACGCTGAGAAACAGGTGAGAAACACCACACAGGCCAAAAGATTTCAGTGGATGAATAAAAGAAGCAAAATTACCCTTGGTTCAGTTTACACATTGTTCACTCAACATATTTTTGTATTCAGATCAGTTTCCGTAACTTACCCTGTTCATACAGAGATCAATGGGAAGTAGTGTTATGTAGTGATTTGTTTTTATAAAATGTTTAGAATATTCTTTAAATAAATAAAGAAGAAAAACATTGATCCGTTATAGCTTTAAACCAGCTAAAAGACATGTATTAAATGTCAAATGATTTTGTGTTTATGATTTTTTTTGCCATATCATCTTATTCTAAATGACGATATGGTTGGCAACATTTTGGACCAAGTTATTTTTCAGTCCTCCAGCCAGCTGCCGACAAGATTAGGCATGGTGCGCCCAGCTTTGGCAGAGTTGAGCCTTCAAAAAGTGTTGTCGTCATTCAGATTACTTTCCAAGTGTTGCCATCCCTTGTAATGTTACCTAACAATGTTTCTCAAAGTGCTGCCACATACTATTGCAATAAGGACTCTTGATGTGTTACAGCAGTCCAAAGCAAAATATGTGCAGTATTATATCTAATTGGATTGCACTTAATTGGAGAGTTCACCCAGAAATTTTAATTCTGTATTTGTTTTACTCTCTCTCTTGTTTTTCCTAAATTGAATGACTTTATGTTGTACCGTGGAGCATAAAGTGAGATGTTAGGCAGAATGTTACCAAATGACAGACTCAGTCAACATTCACTTGCATCTTTCTCTATTCTATGGAAG
Organism: Xyrauchen texanus; assembly: GCF_025860055.1. NCBI lineage: Eukaryota > Metazoa > Chordata > Actinopteri > Cypriniformes > Catostomidae > Xyrauchen > Xyrauchen texanus. Next base: position 21,715,183 of record NC_068320.1, on the reverse strand, counting down.
GGATTGGTGACTGAGGCTTCTGCCTAACATCCCCTTGTGTGTTCCTCGGAAGAAAACAAGTCATATGGTTTTGTAACAACATGACTGTGAGTAAATGATCACAGAATGTTCATTATTGAATGAACTATCCATTTACATGAGATGCAACAAGGTGCTAGTCAAACTCTGCTCTGGAATGAAGCCAACTTTCCATTGTGGAAATGTCTGCTTCCCCAGTTAAAAATGTCCAGTATTTACACAGAACCGTATGCACCTCCATGCAAGGCTTACATCTCCTAAGCTAGGGGTGTATTGGCTTTTGCCTCACGGGCTGTTCAGCTATTTGCCTGGCGGTCTGTTCCGCTAATTGCACTGCTGCTTTGAAAGCCTCCTTTACAGGACTCAGGAACCAGAAAAAGCTGTCCTGTCACAGCCCATCATTGCACCAACACGCAAGGCTATGCCAACCACCTAGCTCCATGCCAGCGCTTCATCACTGTGCCAGTTTTGAGCTGGAGGAGAACATTCATGTGGCATGCATGGCTTATGTATTTGTGTCTCCAGTCAGTCTTCATTTAGAGAATAAATAAGCTTTGCATTGCCTTCACAAGGACTGCTAACTATGGTCTGTTTCAGTTCAGCCACATAGAACCCACACACATATGTGCACATGCACAAGGAATGTCGCGTGTGGACAGCATATGCCGGTGCCTTTTTCTTTGTGTTTGTAAGTCGTCAATGGGGATCACACCACAATGCAGTTGTCTGTGGTGTCTGGCCCTGGAGATAGCATCAAACTCCTATAACCTCCTATGAATGAACTGGACAGCACAAGCAAACTGCTTTGAAACGGAGCACAGAACAACTGCCAAATTCCCGTGTACCTGAATCCATGTTTTCCAATCCTTTTCCCTCTCTGTCCATTTTACTTTGGTCAAAAGTGGCTCCCTTTTTACTGAAATTTATACAGATACAGAAAACATGATAATTATTAAAATAATTCAACTTTTTTGATAAACATTCCTTTTTATGGTTTGTTTTATGTTGTGTAGAGCCTGGCATTTTGCCTTTCTCTTCCTTCCTTTTTTTTCTTTAAAGACTCTGCATGGCTGACTGAGCATCTTCCCTGTGCGCATTGCATTCTCAGGAACATTTCATAGCCTGCCGTTTCTTCAACGCTGGCTCAGGCTGGATGGACCTCCGTTTAAATCCCCTGGAGGTTAATTAGAGTTGGGGCTTCAGTGGCAGCCAGTTTTGCTGCTAAGCCTAGCCGTCCCCCTCGCCTGGGCTCAGTAAGAGAAAATGGGTACAGGACGAGTGCCACCCTCTGGAGTCCAGTCTCCATGCTCATTACCACCATTCCAGCCACATCAGGTCTCACTAAGAGACACAGAGCCCTGGGCACACTCAGGATATTGAACATTAAAGCTGGACTTGAGAGGTTCCGCCCTGCCCTGGCACCTGTTATATAAGCATGAACTCAGAGTCTGGTTTTCCGGGTTGCATATTTTGAGAGTTATGAGTTATTATGAGAAAAAAATATGGATGGCAGCCTGCCTCACTTGCAATTGGCAGACATGTTTTTAAATGTGCAATTTTGTGCCCTGTATTAAACCATGCAATATCTAACTAGATGGGTAAAGTTTGTCAAGCCAAACTTTAGTGTTGGTTTATGATGGCCTTCTCAAAGTTTAAACATGTTTTAAAAGATTTAAGGTTACATAGACATCACAGTAAGACAGACAGATAGCTAGCTAGTCAAACAGACTGTCACATAGATAGTCAGATAAACTGTCAGAAGGATGGATGGATAGATGGATTGATTGATTGATGGATGGATAAAAAAGAGAGGATGTGGGTTTCCATTTTTTAAAAAAAATGTTATCCCCAATTTGGAATGCCCAATTTCCAATGGGCTATAAGTCCTCATGGTGGCGAAGTGACTCGCCTCAATCCGGATGGCGGAGGGCGAATCTCATTTGCCTCTGCGTCTGAGACCATCAATCCATGCATCTTATCATGTGGCTTGAGCGTGTTACCATGGAGACATAGCGCGTGTGGAGGCTTCACCTGTTCTACGCGGTATCCACGCACAAATCACCACGTGCTCCACCGAGAGTGAGAACCACAATATAGCGACCACGAGGAGGTTAACCCAGCGTGAGTCTACCCACCCTAGCAACTGGGCCAATTTGTTGCTATGGAAGTCTGACTGGGTCACTCAGCACGCCCTGGATTCGAACTTGCGACTCCAGGTGTGGTTGTCAGCGTCATTACTTGCTGAGTTACCTAGGCCGCCTGTGGGTGTTTCCATTTAAAAAAATTTGAAACACATATTTTTACATCATATTTTTTGGGTCTGAATCGCGGTCCTTTGTCATCAATGTGAGTACAAGCGACAGCTGTTTACCACTGTAACTAGGTAACAACTCGAGAAAACTTCACTATGTTAAGTGAAGTATTACGCTTTTCTGTTTGGATTTGCCACAAAAATTTGCCATGCATAGAACAAAACTTGTGTTTGTCTCGTGTGGATGCATTGAATGTGCAATGAAGCCTCCATAGATGCAAATTTTATGTCATCACAAGCGGTTCACTTCCGCAATTTGGTACAATTGAGTTCTCATGAGCAGCTAACTGTACCAGCGTACACATGAACCGTATCCCAGACCACATTTTCAAGCCAGTGGGAAAACAGCGTTTACAATATCAAAATGAACCAAACTCTAATGTCATTCAACCCCGGGTGCACACAAAAAATGCTAGTTTGAAAGCACACTTAGAAACAAATAAATTCTCAGTCCAAGGACGTGAACAGCTCTCAGAAGAATCTCTAAATTGTCATCTCATAATTACAGTAATTCTGACAGGACATGAACGCAACTTAAGTCTATGGGATTTTACAAATCCGATCCATTCGAAAAGACATGGCAACTCCAGTCTGAAGGTCTGTGCCGAGTTTGCTGGATGTAGCTGGATGTAGATTTTGGAAAAACCCTGAACCAAGTCTGTAGAATAACAGTATGTCAAGCCAACATGTTTAGTTTCACTTACATGTACAAGTTTTTTCCTTACACGCACACACTCTTGTTTTCTCCCTTTCTCTACTCTGCAATTTAATTAACATCCCTGCATTGCTTCACCACACCCGCTCCTCTGCCAATCAAATGCAAGCATTCGTCTGGAGCTCTGTGTTCAATTTCCTCCAATTGTCGTTCGCCTCATTGTTCCCATTTTGCTGCACACATGCCAGACTGGACACAGTGCATGAACAAATTGCTGTCAGTGTGTTGGTCTTAAGTGTATGGCGACAGGGACTGCTGCTCTTTGTTACACTGACATGAAAGAGCGTCTCTGGCCAAAAACGAGCCCTCTCTTGCTCTTTGAGCTTGAGAAAGTGAGCTGTGTAGGACAATGCATTCTGTGTGCGTCCATTGAGCGTGTACACGTGTTTAATTAGAGTGCATGGGAGAGCTAGAAGTTGTTTGTTTCCTCTATGCAGCTAATGAAAATTGGAAATATGAATCTAAACATGTGTTCCTTGGAGTTCTCCCGTAAACCAGATGAAAGTTGAAAGATTCCTGACGACTATGGAGGCCCATGTGAACGTCATCTGGAATGTTACCACTCTTTCTCATTTTTTCCCCATTTCCTCTTTTTTTATTATATTTTCTTCTTTATTTCACTCCATCTTGTCAAAAGTTGATATTTCAGGAGGAAACCATGGCTGCGTCTTCCCGTACTTTTATAGTATATACTGAATTCGATGAAGAAATTTGTTCTGCAGGTATGAAAGTGTGTAATATAAATATATTCCATATTTTGCATACTGTGTAAATGGGAAATCTATGTGTTTGTTTAGGGGACGAGCCCTCCTTATTTTAGCTGATGCTGATGCATGTTAACGTCCTGCCAAACCCCTTTTCAGCAGCCTCTCTAATGAGTTGCGTGTTACTGAGGGCAAATGTGGTCACCGAGAGAAAAAAGGGGATATTTTCTTCCTACACAGGGTGCTTGTTGTGCAGTGACACCAGTCACCCAGGCCCAGTGCTGGATTTACGGCCGGGATGTATGAATGCGACCAGCCGCTCATGCGGGTCCAGTGAAAACGTTTGCCCAAGACCACATGAAAACATGCGTCCAGTCTCCAGACATGATTCAGCAGAGAAATGACATACTTCATAACCTTCCCTGGAGGCACTGGACCAAAGAATGCCTCAGTTTCTCCGCTTATGTTGACCGGGGATGATGGGATGTCTCAAAACCACCCTTCCTCTTTCACCACAAGCTTCACCCCTCCTCCTTTGCCCAGACCAAATCCCAAATGGATCTCTTTTCCGCCACCAGTCTATCTATGCCCCAACCCTGTTCTTGCTCAGAGGTTTCAGTGATGTTGTATTGGATCCATGGATCCATGGTTGCCATCTTGTATCCTGCCCCAACACACTGCAAATGACTATCAAAATCAGTCTTTTTGTCTTATTTTCCATTGAATATCAAAACACCCTTAAAGCAAGATATGATTTCAGGGAATATATTTAAAATTAAGGATTTTTTTTTTTAACCCCGTTCACAAATTGTTTGGTCTTAAATTGGGCATAACCTCACTAATGTTTTATGCTTATGCTAAAAACAAGAAAAAACAATATGCTAACGAGGTAAGAAAATACAATTAATTCAAGACATAATCTCTGAAAAAGAAGTCTTAATACAGTATCTAAGGCAATTTTTAAGTAAATTAATCTTGTTTTAAAGAAAAAAGTATCTAAGAAATGAAAATTCTGCCATCATTTACTCACCCCTGTGTTGTTACAAACCTGTACTAAATGAGATTAGGCTGAATGTCACCAATCACTAAATCATAAAATCACATAAAAGATGCATGAAATGTGTGATGGTGACATAGGCTAACACTCTGCCTAACATCTCTTGTTCCATGCAAGAAAGTAAAGCCTAGTGCACACTACAAGACTCAAACTCATCTCCTTTGATGTTTTGAGTCAGCAACTGGTCTGCTACTTGAAGTCTCAGATTGTGCGACGAGTATCAAACCTGCTTGAAATCTATTTAGTTTACACAGCCAGTCTACAACTGTAAGTCGTGTAGTGTGAGCATTGGCTTAATTCATATGGGTTTGGAACAACATGAGGGTGAGCCAAAGGTGACAGATGTTTCATTTTTGTGTGAAGTATCCCTTTAAGGATGTTTAGCTATTTCTAACTGGAAAACAAGACAAAAATACTAGTTTTTTGCAGTGTGCTCATTCACTCTTTCACATGGACTCTTCCTCTGCTTCCAATTTTCTGTTTTGTGTGGTTTGTTTCAAACTGTTGTGTCTCTGCTTTGATGAGACACTTTCTATAATTCCTCTCTTTTTCTATTTCTTCTCCATCGCTCACTTGCCATGTGAAGCACTCTCATGACCTAATGCATGACTCCGGCCACACCGGCTTAAAGTGGCTCAAGGTATGACACAATTAGTCTTTTCTGTTTCTTTTACAAGGAATGAGTTCAATTTACCGGTAGTCATTTTGTCAGTTATTGCTGGATTTCAGTGACCCTTTTTTCTTATTTAGATGGGGGTGTTCAGAAAATGTGGCTTTTGTTTCGATCCAAGCCAAGCTTTTCCAATAGGAAGCTTAACCACTGTCAGAGAGCAATTTTTTCACTTCCCTGAAGATGATCACTATCAGAAACTTATTTTATAGAGAAGACCTCTCTTATGTTCTTTCCATTTATATAGGGAGGTCATGCTCATTTGCGTCTGTCCATGAGGATGAATTATGCATTCATTTATCCTCTATGGAAATACTGCTTTTTACAGTTTATGGACTCCTGGAATTATGTCCACCCCCCCACCGCACCCCTCCCTCCCCCATTCATACAACATATCATTCCTATAGATGTGTAAGACGCTTCTGAAAACAGTTTGCAGATAGTAGCGACTTAGAAGAATGCATGATGATTACTATGTTATGCCAATGGTTACCATGCTACAAAAAGTAATATTAATCGTTGTCAGGGCGAGGAAGATTAGTTTCTGAAAACTGTTAAAGACAACATTAAATACTATTTAACCCTATTTATGTTCTTAATTCAAATCCCTGGATTTATTGTGCTTGATTCAACAGTACATGTTATGGTAAAGGAAAAAAAAGAAATTTTCATCAAAATACAATAACTTTTGCCATCTGAAAGGACTTTGTAAATGTAAAAAATGTAAACAAAGCCGTGTGGTTAAGGAGAATTATACCAAACATGTTTTGACCCATTCAAATCCTGATGAATAAAAGCAAGTCCCACCCTATGTTGTTTCTCACAGAATATTCTTGTTCATGCAAAAATATTATATTACAGAATTTAAATGCATCAAAAATGCAATTTCATGTTGTCTTGAATGTGTAAAGTGGGGTTCAAAAGTTGAACATTTAGAATTTTTGTAATTTAATAAAAAATAAAAAAAATCATCACTATTAAAATATTTTAGCATTACAGTTTGAATGAAAATATTAATGAAAAAATGAATTTGAATTTCAAAGTTTCTGTTTAAATCTGATGGTTTGTTATCAAAGCTTGATTTGAAAATGTTCCAAAGAGCTTTTTGTGTGCTTCAATGAGAGCAAGAAATTTGACCTTTTGTACAAGGTGTTAACATGGTCCGTTACAAATTTGCTTATTTGATTTTTGACCTAGAAATTTTGCTGAATCGTCATGTCATAACATTTACTTGTTTAAAATGTTCTGAATCCTTAAGCTTTCTATTTTCATGTTTTAATTAAATGTTAAATCCCAGATTTAAATGTGTATTCAGATTTTTGTAGCCCACTGATTAGGTTACTCCATGCCTGAACCAATCAAGACAGTGAAAATCTCAAGCCAATCATTCAGATTCACCATGCAGTTCTCACTCCATACTGCAGGGAGCAGTGTGACGGTAGAGCCCAGTAGCCCTGAGGTCTCGAGGCTGCTCAGGCCAAAAACAGACATGGAAATTAGTCAAAGAATAAATAGCTCTTACAGCTGCCGCTGCTCTTTGTCAAGTAAAGTTGTATTTGAGCCATCGACAGAAACAGCTTGGATTTTATGATAAAACTTTAGAGGGACATAAAACCTCCTCCTCTGCTAATATTCCTGACCAGCTGAGAGCCAGACACAAAGCTCGGCACCCAAAACACAGCAGGATCCAAAGACCGGCTTGTTGAAATTGGCTTTATGCTCACCGTTGTGAATGAGGCTGCTCTTTTGGCAGCCAGGGAGGAGAGAGTAAGAAGAGATGGATGAGGAGAAAGGGAGAGAGGGCAAGAGGAAAACAGCACGCTGCTGCATTAAGCATTTTTTATTAGTGTTTTGTTTCTGCTCTGAGCATCTGGCTTAGTCTTGATGTCTCTCACAGGAGGTGATTAGAAGCTTCTGAGCTCGGCACAGGCTGAGGTGAGGGCCCTGATCTAACGCCTGCTGTGATCTCATCACCTTACAGTGCACTCGCACATCAATAACACACACCGATATTAGGTCTTCCACACCCCTTTATTTAATCTTTCACTTACAAAAAAAGTACTATGATGTTAACATCACTTTTTGGACATGGTACAACATGGTCTGTAGGAGTACTATATTATTTTGGACATTACATGATTGTCATACCATGGTTTTCTTCAAAATTCTATGCAAATTCTATGAACGTACCATAGTCACCTCCATACTTTGCATTGCCATCTACACTGGTTGCCAAAAGTTTGGAATAATGTACAGATTTTGCTGTTTCGGAAGGAAACTGGTACATTAATTCACCAAAGTGGCATTCAACTGATCACAAAGTATATTCAGGACATTACTGATGTAAAAAACAGCACCATAACTATTTTAAAAAAGTCATTTTTGATCAAATCTAGACAGGCCCCATTTCCAGTAGCCATCACTCCAACACCTTATCCTTGTTTAAACATGCTAAATTGCTAATTTGATACTAGAAAATCACTTGACATTATATCAAACATAGCTGAAAGCTATTTGGTTTGTTAAATGAAGCTTAACATTGTCTTTGTGTTTGTTTTTGAGTTGCCACATACTGTAAAAAAAATCCTGTTTAATTTACAGTAAAAAAACTGGCAGCTGTGGTTGCCAGAAGTTCACTGTAAAAAATAAGGTAACCACGCTTCAGGCTTTAGGGGGTAATTTTGATGCCTGTATATTTTACGGTGAATTAACATTTATGTTATTAAATGATATAAACTTAATACTTTAACCTTCTGAAACTGTAAAAATCTGCTTTTCACTTGATAATATATTGTTACTCAACGTAGTATTTACAGAAAGGCACATGATGACATGAAGTTAATCAGTAGTGGCTCTTCAAGGAGCAATGACCAATAAACATGTAGAGACAGTGCTCAGTGTCACTCACACAAACACTAAACACATTGGAAATTAAAATAATGCAATAAACATGAAATAAACTACATTAAATATAACACAGAACACCCCAGTGTAGATAAGTGATATTAAAAATAAGAAAAAACATAACTAATCCCATAAAATATAATCAAAAATGATGGGTCATGCAGGGAATTCTGGGAACTCCAGATTATAGTTTTTTTTAAAACCATAATTTGAACAATTATTTACCATAAAAAGTACATTTACCTCTTGTTAAACATAATATAAATGTTTTACCATTAATTAAATTTACCATTAAAAATGTAATGTTTACAACATTGTACTGTATAATTACATGTAATGTCTTTTTAAATATATCATAATTTTTTTTAACCCTTTATTTTAACTTTTTTTACTGTAGCATTTTTACAGTCTTTTACCATTAAACTGGTAAGATATTACAGTACAATATTACATATTTTTTACAGTGCAGTATGCAATAGACTGGCATGTCTTAAAGTCAATATTAGGTCAAAAATGGCAAAAAAAGAAACATCTTCAGTCAATCATTGTTTTGAGGTATGAAGGTTATTCAATGCTTGAAATTGCCAAAAACCTGAAGATTTCATACAAAGTTGTCACTACTGTCTTCAAAGACAAAAGACAACTGGCTCTAACAAGGACAGAAAGAGATGTGGAAGGTCCAGATGTACAACTAAACAAGAGGATAAGTACATCAGAGTCTCTAGTTTGAGAAATAGACGCCTCACATGTCCTCCGCTGATAGCTTCATTGAATTCTACCCGCTCAACACCAGTTTCATGTACAACGGTAAAGAGAAGACTCAGGGGTTCAGGCCTTATGGGAAGAATTGCAAAGAAAAAGACACTTTTGAAACAGAAAAACAAAAAGAAAAGGTTAGAGTGGGCAAAGAAACAAAGACATTGAACAACAGATAATTAGAAAATAGTGTTATGGATCTTAACCCCATTGAGCTTTTGTTGGATCAGTTAGACTGTAAGCTGCGTGGGAAGTGCCCGACAAGACAGCCACATCTATGGCAAGTGCTACAGGAATTGTGGGGGGAAATGTCACCTGATTATCTGGAGAAACTGACAGCTAGAATGCCAAGAATTTGCAAAGCTGTCATTGCTGCACGTGGATTTTTTTCAAATTGTAATAGTAATCTTTTACGTTATTATTGTCCTGACTATACTCTGTGATCAGTTGAATGCCACTTTAATGAATAAAAGTAAATAAATAAAATTTCTTTCCATAAGAGCAAAATCTGTACATTATTCCAAACTTTTGGCCTCCAGTGTATATCATCAATGTATCATGGGAAAAAAAAAATTTTGGAAGGCAATTTCAGAAAGGATTGGTAAAAATCTGCAGCTTTTTTTTTTCTTTAATTTTGTTTACTTTTTTTTAATATACCACATTGGTTATTCCATAGAATTCTACCTTCCCTAGCAACTGTTCCAATTTGGTTGCTTAGGAGACCTGGCTGGAATCCCTCAGCACACCCTGGATTCAAACACGTGAATTCGGGGGTTGTACTCATTGTCAATACTCACTGAGCTACCCAGTCCCCCTAAGGACATGCTTATTAATATTGTGCCCTTCCCAAAACCCTTATCTAAATCTAAACAATCAATAGAGTGTGTAAACATGACAGGAAGCTGATATGTGTGACAGAAGCAAATAATTGCCGCGTATTAGATGGGAACGATGTCCAGCGATGTCATTGGCTGTGATGAAAGTCATACGAATTCATATGAGTGCAGTCGTATAATATCATACTAATTAGCCAAATTTAGAAAAGTTGTATCAATCCTTACGTTTTCGTAGTGAGAGTGTGTTGTACCACGTGACACTATCACTGTACCATGGAACCGGCACAGTACATTTTCGTAAGGTTTGCGCTAAGAACGGTATAAAAATGTACTTGTTGGCTGTAATTACAAGTGTACTACATAGTAATATTAAGCAAGCTGCTGTAGACATGCAGAGAAGAGATTTGTCATCACTCCTGTCAGTTTAACAGAGGAAACTTGTAAACACCTCTGATTTGGTCCACATGATAGCACCATAGTGCCAACTGGTATAAACTGAAAACGCCACTTGATTTTCATGGAGATTTGAAATTTTAGCTGTTTTCTGTGTTTTTTTTGTTTTTGTTTTTTAAATGTATCATCTCTTCTTCATTTCCTTTCCTTGTTCCCATTTACATTTATGCATTTGGCAGATGCTTTTATCCAAAGCGACTTACAGTGCACTTATTACAGGGACAATCCCCCCCCGGAGCAACCTGTAGTTAAGTGCCTTGCTCAAGGACACAATGGTGGTGGCCATGGGGATCGAACCAGTGACCTTCTGATTAACAGTTATGTGCTTTAGCCCACTACGCCACCACAACTAGTAATTTTACGTGGCTAGATTGCCCCTCAACACCATTTTCACCAATTTTAAGAGAATTTGATGTTCTTTTTTACTTTATGCTGATATTTTTTTTGGTGCATTGCTGTTCACCATTTTCTATCTGTCTTTTTTTCTTTTGTTCTGTTGTAGTGCAAGGAGGCAAGTATACTAATCGGCTACATTCTTTGCAATTCTTATTTCCAAGTTCCTTCCCTCATCTGAATGGGGTCTCTGTTCCAGCCTCCTCTAACCCATCTTCATTCTTTCTTTTCCCCTATTTTCCTGTTCTTTTTATCACTCTTCTCTGTAATCATTGACAGATCCTCTTCCCATCCCCAAGGCCTGATTCTGACACCCGGCTCGGGCAGTTCAGTTTTAAATGAAACCCAAAAAAAGCAATCACTGTTATCAATTCCACAGACAGTGCGTCACAACTGATGTGAGCAATTACATTGGGTCATAAAAACACTTGCAGAGGCTGAAGCTGGACTGAAAAGATCGTTTGAAGGATGTGCATCTCAAACGCTTTGATCTGTACTCTGTCTGCCTTTACCGATTCACATTCCCAGTGTGAGTCAGGAGGTACTGTTATCATCACCCAGTGAAGTGCTCAGTTTTTCACACCCAAGGTGTCATAATTCACTGCAGCATTTTTTTATGACTTGACTAACATCTGAGGTTAGTTTGTATTCCCCTGAGAAAACAAGAACTGCATGCTACCTTGCTCTTACACACATACACACACACATACCAAACCTCCATCAGAGAATGCAACACCACAAGCCAAGCAAGTCTTTGCTGAAAGCAGAGTGTTTGCATTAGTTTTAGTCTTTGTGCCTTTTCAGAGAATTTACAGGAATGGGAATCATATAGAAAATCGAATGATTCTCGTTCCATTTCCACTTATCGACTCTGGTACCGATTCCATTAATGATTCTTTTGGTACTTTATAGAAAGAACCTCATATAATTGTCCTAATACTTTACTAAACAAAAATTCTTAACAATACCAAAAAATATGTTATAATATTTACCTTTGACTTATGTTTTTCTTTTTATTAGTATTGTTTTTAAATTGTTATTAAATATATTTTTTATTTCACATTTATAGTTTGTAAATTTGTAATGCAGTCACTTTTTTTACTTTTAATTTCAGATAGAGTTGAAGTCAGAATTTTACATACACTTAGGTTGAAGTCAGTAAAACTCATTTTTTAACCACTCCACAGATTTCATATTAGCAAACTCTAGCTTTGGTAAGTCATTTAGATCATCTTCTTTGTGCTTGACACAAATAATTTTTCCAACAATTGTTTACAGACAGATTTATTTATCACTTTTACTTGACCATATTACATTTCCAGTGGGTCATAAGTTTACATACACTAAGGTTAACTGTGCCTTTAAGCAGCTTGGAAAATTCCATGCAATTAGACAATTAGCTTCTGATAGGCTAATTGGAGTCAATTGGAGGTGTACCTGTGGATATATTAAAAGGCTTACCTTCCAACTCAGTGCCTCTGCTTGACACAATGGGAAAATCAAACAAAATCAGTCAAGACTTCAGGGGGAAAAAATGTGGACTTCCACAAGTAGCAAGAGCAATTTCCAACTCCTGAAGGTACCACATTCACCTGTACAAACAATAGTACGCAAGTTTAAACAACATGGGACCACGCAGCCATAAAACCGCTCAGGATGGAAACACAATCTGTCTCCTAGAGATGAACGTAGTTTTGTGCGAAAAGTACAAATCAATCTCAGAACAACAGCAATGGACCTTGTGAAAATGCTGGAGGAAACAGGTAGACATGTATCTATATCCACAGTAAAACATGCCCTATATCGACATAACCTGAAAGGCTGCTCAGCAAGGACGAAGCCACTCCTCCAAAACAGTTTTAAAAAAGCCAGACTGTAGTTTGCAAGTGCACATGGGGACAAAGATTTTACTTTCTGGAGAAATATCCTCTGGTCTGATGAATCAAAAATGGAACTGTTTGGCCATAATGACCATTGTTATGGTTGGAGGAAAAAGGGTGAAGCTTGCAAACCGAAGAATATCATCCCAACCATGAAGCATGGGGGGTGGCAGCATCATGTCTTGGGGGTGCTTTGCTGCAGGAGGGACTGGTGCACTTCACAAAATTGATGGAATCATGAGGAAAAAAAATTATGTGGAAATATAGAAGCAACATCTCAAGACGTCAGCCATGAAGTTAAAGCATTGATTGGTTTTCCAAATGGACAATGACCCCAAGCATACCTCCAAAGTTGTGGCAAAATGGCTTAAGGACAACAAAGTCAAGGTATTGGAGTGGCCATCACAAAGCCCTGACCTCAATCCAATAGAAAATTTGTGGACAGAACTGAAAAACGTGAGTAAGGAGGCCTTACACCAGTTCTGTCTGGAGGAATGGGCAAAAATTCCAGCAACGTATAGTGAGAAGCTTGTGGAAGGTTACCCAAAACGTTTGACTCAAGTTAAACAATTTAAAGGCCATGCGACCAAATACTAACAAAGTGTATGTAAACTTCTGACCCACTGGGAATGTGATAAAAGAAATAAAAGCTGAAATAAGTAATTCTCTCTACTATTATTATGACATTTCACATTCTTAACATAAAGTAGTGATCCTAACTGTCCTAAGACAGGGAATTTCTTCTATGAATAAATGTCAGGAATTGTGAAAAACTGAGTTTAAATGTGTTTGGCTAAGGTGTATGTAAACTTCTGACTTCAGCTGTATGTGAAGTTCTTTGAGCTGCATTTGATGTATGAAATGTGCTAAACAAATAAAATACATATTTATTATATATTATCACTTTTAAAATTATTATTTGTTTATTAAAATATAATTTTTTTAGAACATTTTGATCAATCTGTTTAAAAGAATGGTCTCAAAATAGTAATGCGAATTGGACATCACTTGTCGCACTATTTGTTTTAGCATGCAGAGTAAACGAGGATTACACAATAGAACGATGTGTTGCCTATTTATTGTCTGTATATAATTATGCTGCACCATGTCTTTATCTCTCCTCATGTTAATTTCAGACTGCAAACTCGTACACATATAAATAAATAAAAGTCATTTGCTTAAAGATTTTTAACAACATGGAACTGTTTCTGAATAAATAAGGCTCTTGTTTCTGAACCATAGAGGACAAGGTATCATAGTTTCTGTAATTCTTTATACATGGGTGTGCAAATTTTTTGTGTGTGTGTGATTTGACTTTCTCTTCATCTGCCAGGTGGTTTGTAAGACATTTAAACTCTCTTAATTATCTCTAAATGCATGACTTAACTCAACGGCTTTGCAAATTTGGCTCCAGGCAGCGTTTACTAAATACTTTTACAGTAAAACAGACCAAGTGCACTATAAATTCATTCAAATCCATTCGTTCCAGATGATGTTTGGTCACTGAGGATGGAGTCAGTTCACATACCTTGCCTCCAGGCATGGTGACACACTATCTGCTCGCACACATCCTGTACTGATTATTTAGCTGCTCTGCTGTCATTGTGTGTGTGCCCACTCGTGGTTGCTCAAGAATTAGTAAATTATTTTGTGTTTTTGTTGAGTAAATATGTGTTGCAGTTCTCACGGTTGAGTCTTTGCCCCCTCACCTCTCATTGGGTGCTCTGTTTTGATTGACAGCCCTATTGCCCCACCCTCACCACAGAGTAGCCACAGGCAATGAAACCAATGCTGCCTGTGTTTAAATATTTCTCAATGCTTAAACTAGGGAGCCTCAGGCTCAATTCTATATTTTCTCTCCCAAGAGGCAGAGATAAGCAGCCTTTCTGATGGCATGCAGGTTTAGCTGTTGTAACTGTGAAAACGTTTATGTCCACTCAGACTGGGGACTCTCGCCAGTTTTATTCCTCTAAGATGTGACCTGTGCTCTGAGCTTGAGTCCAAAGACTTCCCTACCTGGCTTGCAGGCAACGTGTCCTGGTCCAGTTAGGTTGCCCAGCCTGTCTCCAAATGAAATATGATTTCCTTTTCCTTGTTTTATAATTTGACGTGCACAACATCTTAACATAATCCATTCTGGTGAGCTCGCGCTGATCTGACTCTCTCGAATGGAATTTGCTGCTGGACTTCACATGCCCAGGGGAGGAACCATCATCATAAGGTGTTTCGCTCTTGTTGTACTCGTGAACCACTTGATGCTTCTCATTATCAACCTTGTGTTTGTGAGTCAATGGTACAAGTTGACAAATGAGAGCAGGGGAAGGACAGGAAAGCAGATTGCAATAAATTTGGCCATGCAAGGATTGGTAGCTTGTTCCATGTGCTTGGCTCTGTTTACATTAGGCTGATGGCTTATGACGACAGCTGGCCCACTGGTTTGAATGCTCTCACAGTCACTGCAGTACATCCGGCCACCATAGGGCAGCACTTGTGGAGGGATGTGCTCACATACACTTGGCAGTCTGTCCATAGTTTAAGCCTGCACACTGTAATTGCAACTGAACGTGAAGCTGTGATTTTTGCCTTTTGTGAGTTTTACTACTTCATATGTTTGTTAAACCAGGGATTTGCACTTGAAAAAATCAGGGATTTTGCTTCATTTGTGCTATAGACAGTGCACTATTACAACATGCTGCTACCAAATGTTCCAGTATCCAAACATTGACCACATTCTGCCAAGTTACTGACATGCTAGTAATTGCGCATTGTTCAAGCAGCCTCAGAGACATGGGTTCTGATCCCATGGAAATCAGGAAGTAATCATGTTTACTTAATCAATGATGACCATGAATCGGAGGTTGCATTTTTCCTCCACTTACTGTTAGGTTTAGGGTTGGGGTTTGGGTTTAGGTTAAGCCATATGATTAGTAAAATATGCATTTCAGTTGTTGATCATTTATAACTAAAATCAATTTACTTTACAACTCACTTTTGCTGCCACTCTGTGGACATTTCACTTGGATTCTTGAGCTCAACAACACTAACCGCTTTGGCTACTGGGGGCAGTGGTTTGAATTACGGTACACACAGAGCAATTTCTACTGAAGAACTTTCGACCTACTGTTGCTGAATTCACAGTGGTATCAGTCTGACTGGATTTACAATTGCAAAACTCCCATAGACTTAGTTTGAAGGAGGGACCCGAGTCATATCTAGAGACCAGGGTCTGTTGCCATGGTTACTAAAAGCAAAATATGATTCAACATTTTCCTTCACAAAACAGCCAGCAGTGCATATATAGAAAAAGAGTGATTATGAAGGTTTGTATTAGAGGATTTATATGTACAAAGAGGTATTTGTGGAAGGGGTGAAACAAAAGCTGATAAAAGACAGAGCAGGAAACGTTGGGTAGAAACGGAATTGACGAAGGAGACTGCACATATCGCAGAACAAGGCCTACACCGTTTCCTGTGAGTAGAGAGATTTCAGAGAGTCCAGAGGTGAACCGCAGTGGTCGCGAAGCCTGGGAGAACCGTTTTGAGCCAAGTCACTAAACCTTGCCTTCCATGGAATACATAAACCTGCCACACTGTTTGATTAATCCTCCTCATTCACTCTCTCCTGTTACTCCGAGTTTTAAACATTGTGTGGAAATGAAGGGAGAGAAGAAATGAAAAAGCATAGTAAAAAATGGACAACATCCACCTTTTTCCAAAAACAAAACAAAGCAAAATAATTTTAGGAATGTGATAAATGACAAACCTCATCATGGAGTCTTGTAGTTTACATGTGCCTGGCACTATATAAGCCTATGGACTAATCAACTGTTGTACATACACACTCTCACACAATGAGGTCTATGGGCAGCATCTGTGGCATGCTGTTGATTACCACAGAAAATAATTCTAACTTGTCCTTCAGATTGTAAAAGTGAATGGACATGTTCCAAAAACATAAAAGTGGTTACAGTAATGCACTTACAATCAGGCAAGTGTTATGCTGGGTTTAAAAGCAGCATATTTCATTACTCCAGTCTCATGAAAACATGGAATGTTTACGTTTTATAATGGTAACTCTTTCAAAACATAACACTAAAATGTGAATTAAAAAAAATAATAAAACAAACATATTTTGTGGCACTGCTAGGCTTTTATTGTACATGAATTACTTAAAATATGTTTTTCATTAGTTTTTATCCAAAATTATTGTCTGCGGTAATTGACAGCATGGAGCAGCAGTTAATAAAGCTGAAATTGTACTTAACCTAGAATATTCCTTATAAAGATCAAAGGTGAAGTATGTCATTTCCACGACACTATTGTCAAACAAACAGATAGTCCTACCCCAAAACCAATTTTGCTATTTTGATCTGTTTAAACAAACTGAATAATGTTTAAAAGTGCCACAGAGATTTTTCAGGGAAATCATCCAACAAATGTCTTACTTGAAGTGGTCTCTTTCTGCACATTAAACTGTAAAAGGAGTAAGTATTTTAACATCGAAAAAATAGCACTATTCAACTTTTATTTAACTATTTTAACTATAATTCATGTGTGCATGGATGTATTTGTTTTTGTTGACTTTAAATGTATTTTGTGGCATTACTGTCCTATTCCTTTACTCCTGTGTCCTTTCTCTTTCCTCTCACCTGCTGTCATTGTACCTGTACTGTTCATCATCCATGCGCTGTCTCTTTTCTCTTTCTCTGTAATTGTCAAATTCTTTCTCTTTAAATCTCTTGTTTGTGTATCTCTCTTCACATTTGTACTGCTTTCTCTGTGGTTTTCTCTCTTTCCGTACATCCAATTTTCTGTGCACACATCCATTTGTGTCCTGTTTGTTTCGCTCTTGGCCTGCTTGATGTTCCCATGAACATGTTTTTTTGCTTTCGGCCTCATCGGTGGAGTTTTTGTGGGATTATGTTGTTGCCCTACTGCCTTTTTGGCGTTATCGTTCATCAACACAAACATGTTTATTTGTGTGTTTGCATGGACAGATGGAGGAGCTGCTGTCCGCTATGGATAAGGTGAAGCAGGAGTTGGAGTCCATGAAAGCCAAGCTGTCGTCCACTCAGCAGTCTCTGGCAGAGAAGGAGGCCCACCTGACCACGCTGAGGGCAGAGCGCAGGAAGCACCTGGAGGAAGTGTTAGAGATGAAGTAAGATCTTTATTCCTGTCCTTCACCTTTCTTGAGCCAATACACTATTTGGTCACTTTGTTAGTCAGTGCCATCTTGAGGAAGAATGGTTTCTCCCATTTACAGGGGACATATCATGGATAAATCCTTGGTCTTTTGAAATACAACTTGGATGTACTATATAGACAAACCTTTAATATTCACATCTCAAAACTTCCTCCCCAGTCCAATGAGGCAGTCGAAACGTACTTGCATAAAACTGGACATGCAGAAGTCGGTGACATCACAACCATGAGAATATTGGCATATGACCACTCAAAATTATTATTCCTTATTCAGCAACTTGTTCCTCCATTGTTTTCACATCCGAAGAAGTTAGCCAATCATATTTGTATGGTAAATAGATTTGGGTGAATAAATAATTCACCCAAAAATCTAAATATATCATAATTTACTCACTATCTTGTTGTTCCAAACCCATGTGACTTTCTTCCGTGGAATATGAAAGGAAATGTTAGGAAGAAGAACGGTCTCAGTCACAATTCACTAAATAAGTAGTAAGAAGTAAAAAGAGTATGTATATATATATATATATATATATATATATATATATATATATATATATATATATATATATATATAAATAATATACACACACACACACACAATACCAGTCAAAAAGTTTCGAAACACTTGATGAAATGTTCTCATGATCTTAAAAATCTTTTGATCTGAAGGCATATGCTACAAAATGCTACAAAAATATAATTGTGCCACCATATTCATTACCCCCCTAAAAATTCCAGGGTGATACCTCAAGAAGCTGGTTGAGAATATTTCAAGAGTACATGTCTAGGCAAAAAGGGTGACCACTTTGAAGATGCTAAAATATAACAAATTTTTTATTTATTTGACATTTTGTTTAGTCACAACATAATTCCCATAGTTCAATTTATGTTATTCCATAGTTTAATGACATATATACATAATTATCTCATTGTGATATATATATATATATATATATATATATATATATATATATATATATATATATATATATATATATATATATATATATATAGGAATGGTGGTGGCGTAGTGGCTAAAGCACAGGGCTGTTAATCAGAAGGTCACTGGTTCGAACCCCATGGCCACCACCATTGTGTCCTTGAGCAAGGCACTTAACTCCAGGTTGCTCTGGGGGATTGTCCCTGTAATAAGTGCACTGTAAGTCAGCTTTGGATAAAAGCATCTGCCAAATGCATAAATGTAAATATATATATATATATATATATATAAATAGATATTTATATATATATAATAAATAATGAGTAAGTGTTTCAAAACATTTGACCGGTAATGTATACTGTGTGTGTGTTTATACGTTTAGAGCTTTATTAATCCCCATGGGGCAATTCATTCAGACTGTCATGGTGCTTCACATATACAGACAACACTGAATACATACAAATACATAAAATATATAGGAGGATAAAAATTTTTTACATTTATAAATAAATTAAATAATCAATTATGTTTGTTACATAAATGAATTGCTTCAGACACAAAGGTAAATTTGTAACTATCATTTTAAATTCACAGTTTTATAAACAGCCTGTTTAATTATAAGAGTGAGAGAGGGAATGGAAAATGTCATGTAAAACTACATTAGGATTGCTGTGCTGCAAGAAACCTTGACTAACAATGCAAGAATTTCAAAAGGAAAAAAAGGCTTGACAATGCAACAGCCAGGATTTTTATTGTCTTCATCCTATGTACATTGTATATTTATTTTCATACGATAAAGAAGGAATTGTATTAATATTATTCTGTTTAACTACGAGATATCTTTATATAGTTTGATTTATAGTAGATAGGCCAGAGGCTCTTGAGTCTTATTGAGGCTCAGAGACCACATGCTCTTGGGAGGCTAAATGTTTTAATGAGTGCTACTTTATAATCATTTTCCTTCTCCACTAAAGAGCAGAATCCAAGGACCCCGTGTCTCTCACAATATTTTCTGTGCTCTCTTTTCTCAGAATGTGTCTTTCACACAAACACTCTTCTCTTGTCTTTCTCACACTTAGCATCCCTCATGCTTATCAGTACTTGAGTTAGACCTTAGTGTGTTGAGTGCTTCCTGATTCTAGATAGGGATGAGTGCTAGAGCAATATAGGAGGTTGAAGGTCTTCAGGCAATAGTTGAATCAGTATTAACTGATGGTGGGTTTTCCAGAACCCAGAAGCATGGACTATGGAGGGACCACAGATAGGACGCCCTCTCACTGAGTCTAACTGATGTGGCTCCACATCAGACCCTGGAGATAGAATGTTGCCTTCTGCCCTATAGAACTTATACAAGGTTATAATCATGTTGGAATTCGTCCTCCTCTCTTATATGCAGTTTTAAAAGAAATATATCATTAAACATGACAGTCAGAGTGCATTTAAGAGATATTGGCGTGATGCAAAAAAGGCTGCATCTCCTTTCTTATATTAAAGATGATTTCTCTTGAGTTTTTGTAGTTGAGGTATGAGATCTGTGTATCAATGTTTCTAAAAATAACTTGGATCATTTTTCTCCATCATGGGCTGTGAAATGATTTTTCAGTAGGGTAGTGCCTTTTGAAAACTCTATTTGGCCTATTTGGTTTTATTTAGAATATCAAACAAGTTCATAATAATGTCAGAATAGGTGTTTTAGGACTCCAGATATTGGTGGGGTGATTCGATTGTCAGCCATATTTTTAGAGACACTGATCTGTGTGCATGCTTGAGCTTATGGAAGAAGACGAAAAGAAGGCTCTATGGCAACATTACGTCTTTATCTTTATCTTATTAATGTCTGAAATGTGTTTGAAATAATGCTTCAAATGGCGTCTCATAAAGATCAGTCCCCATCCTTGCATTTTGCTCCCTTAATGAAAGATGAAAAGTGAACTGGGCCCCATTTCTGAATCCAAATGTGGCTGCAAAAAATGGGAGGTCAGCTTAGCTCAGACAGGGAACGTTGTGTATCTCCACCGGCCTCTCGCTAACCACAAACCTCCAAAAGAAATCTGTTCTTGGAGTAAAAAATAAGGGCTGAAAGTTGTTATAAGGCCCTGATAGGGCTTCTGGATGGAGATTTGAAGGGCACGGAAGAGGGGTGGTCTTCAATCTGTTTTGGCGATGAGATAATGTGGTCGGGGCCGGAGAAAGTAGAGCCAGACTGTCGAAGGGGCCCGCCGCCTGGCAGCAGGCAACCAACTGCACCACTCATTAAAATTGTGCAGGAAAAACACAAAATAGCAGACGCAGAGGTCACAGACTTTTATATTTATTTATTTCCTCAGGCTGAACTTCCGACCGCACAGTTTAAAGTGAGCAGTGTGGAGACGTCGACCTTTTGGGCCGTTGCCTCTCAAAAAAAAGAAAAAAAAACGACAGATCTACTACTGTTTCTAACCTCCTCCTCTCCAGTTCACAAAGGGCATATCCAAACTCTGTACCACGCAGTGGTATATCTTTGTATATTGGCTATTATTACAAGACTCTCTGGAATACTTGTTTCTGATTAGTCAATGAGGCCATCCAGCGGTATGATATTTCTGAATAACAACCGCACATCTGGGGATAAAGTGATATTTTACCAATTATTCAGGTATTTTGAGTCATTGGTATTCTCATATTACTCTACAATCTCAAGTCAGTCAGTTATTTTCACAATATTAACACCAACTGAACTTCAACACAAACAGGAGGTTGAATTCAGCCATTTCTGAAGACTCAGCCATCTCTTTCTTTACAACTGGAAGAGCATTGCGTTAGAACACCAAGATCATGGGTTTGATTCCCACAGAACACACAAACTGATCAAATTTATTCATGAATTGAATGCATTGTAATTCACTTTGGATAAAAGCTTCTGCCAAATGCATAAAAGTAAGTAGCCATCTAATAAGTGGGATAATCTACAGTATGATACAGTACCACCCTGTCTGGGTTTCTTCTGCGATAATGACCGGCTAATTGTAGATTATCCCTTACATACAGTATTTGGAAATTTTGAGATTATAAACATTAGACGATAACTTGATTTGCCAATATACAGAAGTTCATCACTAATTGCACCTTAAGTGTTATGTATATAGTTATTAATTTTTTTGATGAAGGAGGTATTCTTATCTGGATTAATTGAAATGTGACCTATGACCTAAAGAGCAGCCTTAGAACTTAGTTACACAATTGTAAGCTCATTAATCATGATTAACCATGTGTAAATTAAGCTTAATCAAATTAAAAGCCATTGCTAACCATGAAAAAGGACACAATGAGGTCATTATTTAGTTAAAACTCACAGAATGTTCCCAACTGTGAGAAAAAACCATTATGAGGTCATCACTCAAATAAAACCAAAATGTACTCAACAACTGTCAATGGGGTTCTTTGATATTGCATGGAGGTAGATTCAAACTGTGTTGTGCCAAGTACAGTGCTGTATGACTGTGTGGCACTTACATTCAAGCTTGTTTTGTGGAACAAGCTTAGGATTTAGAGCGAGGCAGTAATGAGAACTCCAGCACACCATCTCATCATAATGTTTCCTCTCCATTTAGCACTGCTTAAATGCCCCCGTACTGCTGGATATGAGACGTGGTGATATCCCAGTTTTATTCTACCTAATGTGGATCCCTTCTCTCATTCAATGTAACTTTGACTACCTCGCGCTCTGAGCTCAGTAAAGTGTTACCGCGAGGCAGACATCAGTCGTCTCCCTTTGAGCAAATGTTTAACTTTCTTTCTACAGTTGTTTGGGAGTCCTGGACATTTTGAAGGGCCTGGTGAGAGGTGAATGATGATGGAAGAGTTGATCTTGATGAAGAGGCCCCCTTAGATGTTCGCTCAAAGGCATTTAGACACTTGTCCATATTTTAGGACTTGAAAAGAGCCGTCAACACCTATACTGCTCTTAGTTTTGGTCTTTCAGACAGTAAGAAATTAAGGCTTTTGACAGATTGGTTTCACTAAAGTCTTAAAGGAACAGTTCACCCTAAAATTTAAATTCTGTCATCATGTTAACCTCATGTTGTTGCAAACCTGTCTGATTTCATTCTTTGGAACACAAAAGTAGATGTTAGGCAGAATGTTAGCATCAGTCACCATTCAAGTTCATTTCATCTTATTTCTGTATGCATTTTGATGAATATTTCCCTTTGTCTAAGATAAAGTAAGGTTTGGGGCGACATGATGGTAAATAAATGAGGACAGAACTTATATTTTGGGGTGAACAGTCCCTTTAAAAATCCCAAGGACTCCCCCATTTACATCACAGCTGGAAATTTAGATCTCCGGCAGGAGTCCATTACTAATGTTTGAGCGTTAGCATGGGTGCGGTGTATGTGAAGAGTGTGTGTTCGAAGTTGTTTAAATCGACATGGGGTGACTGCAAGGTTATCGGCTGCCCACAAAGTATCTTTTTGAAGGGTGGCTGAAGCTGCTAATTGCCCCTGTTAGAACCCTTGCTTCTTGGAACTTAACAGACTGGCAGGATCATTACTAGGGAAATTATTTTAGAAAGAAAACCTCCAGTGGTCCAGCAATGCACAAATGTTAAAACGAAGAACAATTGATTTAGAAAGAAACTCAACTTCTAGAGAAAGCCTCACCACAAACACTAGGAGTGGAAATCCTATAATATTTAGATTTTTTATGTTCAGTGTTTCGAGATACAAAACTGTGATATACTGCAATATTTTACACACGTTTATCATTTATCTTCATTGGACTTCGGTGGTTGTGCAACAAGTGCTGAATTTCATGCATTACTTCATCATGGAGCCATAGAAGTAGTGTAGAGGAAAAATTATGTGAGGAATAGTGTAGATGTAGTTTTTATATTCTTAGCTCTTTCTGAGTTTGCATTGTGGTCGGATAGAAATAATTTAGTAATTGCTGACCTAATGCTGCAGTACATTTCACCTAAAAAATATGAACTTGAAAAATGTATCTAAAATTAGGATTCCTCAGGTTATAATAGCGATACAGAGTTGTAAGGTAAAATAGCGCAATACACAAAAAACAATTCTCATCGCTAACATTCACGTGATTAATTCACAGAATGTCTGTTTGTTGTGTGGCTCAATGATTTTTTGGTTCACTAAAAGAGAACAAGGCAAAGGAAATAAACCAAGAAAAAGGCACTGGAATCTTACTGGACTTGATAGGTATGTATAAAACACAGATAGTGTCTTCAAAAGAAAGGATTTTGAAATGCATTAGAATTACAATTTTTCCAGTGCCCTGTTTTTATTGTTTTAAGATGTCAATCACTGTGTCCAAATGTTCAAGCCTTTGTAGATTTGTAATCTTTGAATGCTACCATCTTGTTGTGAACTAAGCATTTGTTCAAAAATGCCAAGCTTAGTTTACTGGGTGGCATGATTTAGCCACCATAATGGGTGTAATAACACAGTGGACTTAACTTTCCCAGGCAAGCTGATCTTGGCAGCCTTGATGTAGTGTTCTTAGGGGCGCTGGGGTGGATTTGTCTATGGTATATGGGTGGCAAGGGAGAGAGAATCTGACATGATCTCTTCTAAGAAGGCTGGAGCAGTCAGGGGCCATGAAGCCCTGGCCCGGAGATCTTAGCGAGCATGTGAGCACGGATTATTAAAGCATGGAGCCAATGAGGCTGGACGTGTGTGAGAGGCCAAGTGGGCCCTGCAGCGATTAGACTTTAAACAGTGTATAATGACCTTGGCCCTCCCTGCCGCTCGTTCCTGAGAGCCACAATCCGGCGAAATGTCGGGAAAGTGCAAAGACTAGCGTAATGTCTCTGTAAATGTCAAGGGTGAGCCAGATCAAATCAGACGTTGCTGGGTGCTCTAGGGTCTTCTGTTGGATCCATAATCATTACATCACATTACGAGCTGCTTAATCTTATGTTTTTAACCCAGCACTGATAGGACAGCTCTTGTCCTACAAGAATAAAAATTTCAACCTGACACCATTACAGACTTCATCTGTGACTGGTCACGTTTAGTTGCAACTAGCAGATGTGCCACCTTATGCCAGAAAAATACTCGATACTTTTTGACATATCCTTCATGTGACATGCTATACTCCATCTAATGCTTATTTAAACAGCATTCTGTGAATTTGTTTTTAATTGTTAAAACGCATGCAGTGTTTATGACTTCGTATGAATTGAGAGACTATTTTTGAATATACTGTATATACTTTTAAAATTTCATTTGTCACACTGCAGTACCTTTTAAAATGAACACATATACACATTGTTTGCAACAAACACAGAAAAAAGTGTTTATCCTCATAGAAAAACAATACAAAATTAAATTAAATACAAAAATACAATTTAAATGACTACATACAACAAAACAACATTGTCTCTCACTCCCCAAACCGTTGCTGAAACCCTCCAGGAAAGCCACATATCTGCCCCATTTTTTCATGTGTGCCTCCATGCTACCCAGCTGTTTATGGGTCATTTCCTCGAAAGCCGCCACCTTGCCCAATTCGGTGCACCACTCCTGAATGTAGGTAGAACCAGCTGCCTTCCAACCCCTAAGAATTATTTGCCTCCCAATCATCACACTGGATAGAACCCACTTTTTTTATATATTTGTCATTTATATCAATGACTGTCCAATCCCCCAAAATACACAGTCTTGGGCAGAGAGTCAATTAATATTATCAAAAGATCTCAATACTCCATTTTTGTACATGTCTCCAAGCATAGCAACACGCCTCTCAAGCCACTCTGTCCAGAAAAAGAGGGACTTATCAATGCATAATTTAGGGTTCAACCATATGCTTGAGGCAACATTCAGATAAATATCCAAACTGAACATGCGGGAAACCTTTTACCACATTTTTTACCATTCAGGGCAATTTGGTAGAAAGACTTTGTAATGGTGAAATAGGATCAAGGGCCTCTTTTTCAGTGCAAAACCAGTGAGGGGCCCTCTCTGGTGGGTATGACCAATGTGCCATATGTCTGAGACCAAATGCATAATAGTAAAGTAAAATATTGTGGAGACCTAACCCACCTTTTTCAACTGGCCAGGGTATCTTATTCAAATGCCTCCAAGGATGTTTACCATTCCAAATAAAGGATTTAGCTATACTATCAAATTGGTTCAAATAAGTGAGAGGAACTTCAATGAGGACAGACTGTAGTAACTAGTTGAATTTTGAAATATAATTAATTTTTATAATATTAACCTTCCCAATCATACCTTCCCACCTGTCCAAATCACTCAAAAACCTTTTTATTAAAGAAACTATATAAACTAATCAAGAATGGGTAATAACACAGTGAAAGAACCTAAAGAATA
The DNA here is from genome assembly GCF_025860055.1 of Xyrauchen texanus. Lineage (NCBI taxonomy): Eukaryota > Metazoa > Chordata > Actinopteri > Cypriniformes > Catostomidae > Xyrauchen > Xyrauchen texanus. Next base: position 21,689,011 of record NC_068320.1, on the reverse strand, counting down.
GTAGTCTCTACTAATAAAGTATCTTCCATCCAATAAAAGTAGTCCCAAACCCATACAGTTTCAAAATCTTAAAAAGATAATCCCATTCTACTATATTGAATGCTTTTTTGGCGTCAAGTGAGATAGCAGCGACCGTAGTCTGATCATTCGCCACTGACCATATATTGATGAAACACCTAATGTTATCAGAAGAGCTTCGGCCCAGAATAAACCCCACCTGATCTAGAAGTATAAGAGATTTCATAAATACTTAATCGGTTAGCCAACATTTTTGACAATATTTTAACGTCTAGCTGGATCAGGGATATTGGACGGTAACTCTCACACTTGATTGGATCTTTAGATCCAGGTATCAGATCGGTGCATCCCTAACTATGATCAAGGACTGAGTCCATCAAAAGATTAAAGTATTCTCGTGATATTATATCAAGAGGGGTGCCAGTGGCTTGCAACATCCTTTCAAGATCTTTAAAAAGCCCTGATCATCAACGTTAGGTGCATAAATATTAGCCAAAATATCACTTTGTCCCTGAATTTCAGCTAAAACAATAATGTCTCTTCGTAATTTATCTTTAATCTGTTTGATACAATTGAATTGTAGATGTTTACTTATCAGTGTAATGACTCCCCTGATCTTACTTGACCCAGTGCTATAAAAAACTTGTCCACCCAATATCCTCCCAAATATCATAATTCTTACGCTTAAGAGAAATAAAAGAATTCCTTCTTTTTATGGGATGCCCCAACCATTCACATTCCATGTGGAGAGAGACAATCCACTCATATTAACATTTGACATTATTACATATAAGAAAAAATTTATTGTGTGACAAAAACAAGATTATAAAGACCATATTCCAACATTAGTGCAACCATCAAAACCCCAACATCCTAAGAAAAAAATAAAATGTGCGCATTAACCCCCCGCATTACAGCGCCAACTGGCGTCCGTTCCTCCTAACTCAAACAGTCCATACACACCTACGAGATTCCTTGCAATAAACTTGCTGTCGTATTGCTCAAGTCCGGTGTTTCTATACAAATTTTGTAACTGGATTACACAGCAAAAGATAATCTATAAAAAAATTCCAGCCAATAGATGGAATAAACACAAAGAGCATGTAGATTCAGCCATAAAACTGTCCTGAAGGTGGGTTACAAAATAAACTCCAGCTGAAGAAAGCGTGCAGATTCCCCAAACAGTCAAGCAAATGTTCAATGAGGCGATCTACTCGGCTACAATGTGAGTACAACTAGATGACTTACTCACTCCAATGACTTTATGAAAGACATCGCTTGCTGTGGGCATGTGAATGTTTTACAGCCATTCATAGCATCTATTCTCAATTCGGCCGAGTATATCAGTGCAAAAGCGACTTTCCGTTGATGTAAAAGTTTCCTGTATTCCTTGAACTGATCTCTTTTCTCTCTGGTCGAATTCACAAAGTCTGGGAACAAGAAAATACTGTGGTTCTTCCAAGAAAGCCTTCCTTTACTCCTCGTATAACACAAGATCTTTATCGGGTGATCTCAGTTTGGCCAGAATTGATCGGGACCTGTCTTCCTCCACGAACTGCCGAGCAGGAACCCTGTGAGCTTGCTCAATTTCCAGCTTATGGCCTGCGATGTCGAGCAGATTCAGAAAGAACCCATCCAGGAACTTCAGCATAAGCTGTCCCTCTTCTGCCTCAGGAACTCATAACGGACGTTATTCCGCTGGCTATGGTTTTCTGTGTCCTCCAACATTCCCAGACATGCTCCAAATCCACCTTGGTCACTAGCGGATTAGCAGATAATTCCCTCTCCGATGACTCCAGGTAATAGATCCGTTTCACGACATCCCCCACCAATGTAACCATATCAGTGAAATTTGCCTCCATGGCAGTGATCGATCGGCGTATCACTGCAAGATCCTCCAAGTCAGCAACGACCTTCGTCAGCATTGCCGACATGTTCAGCGTCTCTCACCGCATTTCCTTCACCTCCCTGACTTAATCGACTCCCAGGCTTGCGGCCTGCTCGGGGGTGTCAACTTGAGCACTTAAGTGTTTTTTAATGTCTCCAGAGCCCAAGGATTTTGAATTCTTTGACATATTGTCGCTCCTAGAACAGTTATGGAACAGAGTTCACTGTTCACACGTCTGATTCTTGCATGGCGTCACATATATACACAGATTTTTTACCTAAAATTTCGATGTTTAAAAAGTAAAGGACACATTGTCCGTCAAAACTGTATACTGTAGGCCTTCTTAACGATATATTTCACCCAAAAATAAAAATTCTGTCAACATTTATTCTCTCAAGTTGTTTCAAACCTGTATGACTTTCTTTCTTTCATGGACACAAAAAGAGACATAAGAAATAATGACAGCCTCAGTCACCATTCACTTTCTTTGTATGGAAAAAAGTTGATTGAGTCAGTCCTTTTGCCTTACATCTCCTTTTCTGTTCCACGAAACAAAAAAGGAAAGTAATATGGGCTTGGAACACTTGAGGGTGTGTAAACTATCACTTTAACATGCGTTTTTGCATTACTGTGACTTTCCAAGTCAACTTGATACCAAACCTCCATACTCAAGGGTGATAAATTTACATTGATGTTATTGAGGCAGCTAGCTATGAACATGCTTATAAGATCTCAGCAAGATTTCTTTCAAACAGATGCTCCGTCAGTTTGAAAGCAGACAGTTAATGCTAAGTGCCTTTAGACTCTTGAAATTAGCTTGTGTAGCTAAAATCGCTTGCTTTCATGTACTTGCTTAGAATGTGTTTCGGGTCAAAAAGTCTCTGCGACGGTACATTTAAGGTAAGATTCAGAGTGAATGAACTGCTGATCCATAGATTCATGCTGTAGACAGCTGTACAGGAGGCCCTTGTGCCTGAAGTCAGTGCCTATTTTGGTAGGGATAAATCAAGCTGTTGTCTACAGGGAACTCCTGCTGTCGGACTAAGAACTAAGGCTACACTTAAATCACCAACATCTTTGCGCTAACAGCCACCGCTGATTCTCTGGGCTGATGATGATCTCTGCAACACAGCAAATCTGAGGACAGCTCTGGAGGTGTGAATTTACACCATTGTCAGTCCAGCTGTGTTGTTTATGTATTCTTCATTTTTCAGAAAAACATTCTGACTGATTTTACTTTTACATATTCTCAGAGTATAGTCTGTAATTGATTAGGTATGGGTTATGTGAACTCGTATATAGGCACATTAACTCATCTGAATGTGTGGCTTTTCCATCCTAACCATGTCGAGATCTGAGCGTAGCAGGGGCTAAATGAAGAAAGTGATGTTACACCAAAGTCTTGAATTAGTTGGGTGTAACACTTGCATGGCAAAGTGAAAAATGTATTTCTTCAAAGACAAATGTTATAATACTCTCTTTTCCAGCCGTATAGCAGGATGCATATTCATATATATTATCAGTGAGGTAAAACGCAGAACTCTTGCTAGAGTTCAATGTATAAATTACCACAATGGGCTGAGCATCAGCCTCAGAATGGACACTTGTCATCCTTGTGCTGTTGTTTGCTAAATCACTCTCATTCCATTTTTATTTAATTATTTTTATTTTTTCTCTTAAAGAGACCACTGCAAAATGTTCTCTGGATTTAATATTTCTAGGTATGTGTTTCAGTGAAATAAATGTTTTTGTTTAATTCTATAAAGTACTGACAACATTTCTCCCAAATTCAAAATAAAAATATTGTCATTTAGAGTATGTATGTGCAGAAAATGACAACTAGTCAAAATAACAAAAAAGATGCAATGTTTTCAGACCTCGAATAGAAAAATCCAAGCCGCTTGACTTTGTTTGATGCTTGTGGCCATCCATCTTCCTCTTGATCACATTCCAGAGTTTTTCTTCAGCCTTGCTGAAGCACCCCAGATCATCATTGATCCAGCAAGGCTGGGATCGGGCAGATTCGTCTTTATGAAGGATGCATGAATCAAGCCACGTACAAGGTTGTCCTGGAAGAAAACTTGTTACCTTCTGGTCTGACAATGTTCCCCCAACTCTGAGGATTGTTTTTTCCAGCAGGATAATGCTCCATGCCACACAGCCAGGTCAATCATGGTGTGGATGGAGAACCATCGGATCAAGACCCTGTCATGGCCAGCCCAGTCTCCAGACCTGAACCCCATTGAAAACCTCTGGAATGTGATCAAGAGCAAGATGGATGGCCACAAGCCATTAAGCAAAGCTGAGCTGCTTGAATTTTTGCACCAGGAGTGGCATAAAGTCACCCAACATCAATGTGAGTCTGGTAGAGAGCATGCCAAGACGCATGAAAGCTGTGATTCAAAATCAGGGTTATTCCACCAAATATTGATTTCTGAACTCTTCTGAAGGAAAAACATTAGTATCGTGTCATGAATATGAACTTATGTATATTGAATATGAGCATTATTTGAGGTCTGAAAACACTGCATCTTTTGACCAGTTGTCATTTTCTGCAAAAATTCTCTTCGGAGAAAAATTGTCAGTACTTTATAGAATATAACAAAAATGTTACCTATAAATAGTAAATCCAGGGAAACTGATAATTTTGCAGTGATCTCTTAATTGTTTTCCAGAGCTCTGCATATATATATATATATATATAGAGCAGTTGTTTCAACCTGCTGTGACCTTTTCTTTTGTGACTTTAGCAAGCTGTAACAGTTTAAATGCAATTTTCCCCCGCCAAAACTGTTGGTGTCAGCAATTGTTATGTGTTATTTTTTTAACTATATTTTACATTTACATTTACGTTTACGCATTTGGCAGACGCTTTTATCCACAGTGACTTACAGAGCACTTATTACAGGGACAATCCCCCCGGAGCAACCTGGAGTTAAGTGCCTTTCTCAAGGACACAATGGTGGTGGCCATGGGGATCGAACCAGCGACCTTCTAATTACCAGTTATGTGCTTTAGCCCACTACGCCACCACCACTTGTAATGAATACCATATGTAATGAAAATTAGATGTTTTTTTATTATTATTATTTGCTTTAAACAAACGTTGCAATTCTGCTGTGCAAGGTCTCTGAGGCTCTCGCCTTTAGATCTACTGTGCTGTACGTAAATCTCAGTTCCTATTTCCTCATGCTTTTTTTTTATTATTATTCCTGTGACAGGATGCAACCCAGCAGCCTGAACTTGATGAGTCAAATCTTTTTTCCGCCTGGAGTGTGTTCTGTTATAATTTTGGACTTGCTGAGCTTCCCCCACTTTTTGTTAAGAAAGCGAACGCTCAGCCACGTGGTTAACAGCCCCACCACCTGACGTGTTTTTATTTTATTTTATATGTTGTTAGTGGATAGTCAGCCCTGTTATAGGTGGCATGTTATCAAGGCAAGCTGTGTCCAAGAACTCATTTCGGTTCTTTATTTATAGACGACAAACACACGTCCACCGATACACACATACATTCTCTGAGCTCTGTTTATCTGGCTTGCATCTCCTTTCCACACACACCTGCTCCTTAAGTAGTTTGCTTTGGCACCATGGTCTGCTGGCTGCTGCCCGGGGAAAGGATGTTACTCAAGGTGACAGGTTGGGACAGCTTAAACAGTTGGAAACGTGAGTGAGGGGTGGCCAGAAGGAGCGAGGGAATGAGAGAGAAGCAGGTGGTTGATAAGATGAAAGAGGGATGGAAAGGAAAAGAGCAGCCGAGTTCTGGGCAGAGAGACGGAGATGAAGCAAGCACTGTAACCACGGGCCAAAGACAACATGTAGAAGTGGAGAGCAGCCAATAGACCTCCGTGCACACCCTGTGAATTTATGTCTAAGCCACACATTCGCGCTCTTACACATATTCTATCGCAGAAACTCTGACTGTGTCCGAATTTCTGTGTTTTTATAGTTTACTGATTTATTTATTTTTAACTCATTTTCTTTGAACATGCTAGCGGTTTTCAGCAGTGTATTAGCATATTGATTAAGTTCATTTTAAAGGGATAGTTCACCCAAATGTTAATTCTCTAATCATTTACTCACTCTCATGCCATCTCAGATGTATATGACTTTCTTTATTCAGTAGAACACATTTGAAGAAAAATAGAAAAACATCTTAGCTCAGTAGGTTCTTAAAATGCAAGTGGATGAACCCCACGCTTTGAAGCTCCAAAAAGAACAGACAGCCTGCATAAACATCATCTATATGACTCCACTGGTTAATTGAGTTTCTTTTTAAGTTAAATGATCGCATTTGGTGCAAAAATATAAATATTTAAGTACTTTTTAACGATAAATCATCGCTTCCGATCAGCAGCATTATATGCATTCAGGAGATGGCAGAGTTCTCACGGTCTCTCATGTGACGTATTCGCGTTGTCATGTTTGGACGTAATCTCACGTTTTTCCTCGCGGTTGAGACATCTAGGAAGGGCACACAAATGCACCATTGTGAGTAAACATACAGATAAAAATACAGGTCTAAACCAAAACCAACAAAGCTCCTACTCAGCTGTAAAAAGCGCTGTTTCTCACCAAAAGATATTGTATGCCTTATGAAGTTTTCAAATATTTTGCATGTGTTGCATGGACTACCATGATAAGATGAGTTTTTCACTGTTTTTAACTCATTAACAGGGTAAAAAAATTACCTGAACATAACAGGAGTAAAGTTTAACCACAAGGAACAGCACAGGGTCTCTCTTTTTCTCTTTGCTTTTCATTTTGGTCTGCGGTTAGAGCAATTTCTTTGCATTAATGTATTAGCTGCTGAGGCTATGGCTTTATCCACCATTTTTATACACATCTTGTCATTCCGCTGTACAGTGGATAAATGAACTGTGGAGTGAGTGCTTGTTTGGCACTGCAGTTCATACATTATAGGTTCTCTGTGTCTTTCTTTTGCTGTATACATTGGATAAGAATTTGTAGATGGAACAACAGAGGACATTCATCTTTCCAAGTCAACCTGTTTCTTTTACTCCCATGAACCCACTTGAGTTCAAATCATGTATAACTGCTTTAACAGATACAAAACTCCTCTTGATTAAAAAAATATGAATGTATTTATATATAGATATTTGATGGATATTTTTCATATCATACAGCATCGTAGTTAAAAGTATACTCCAAACAGGCTCAGTACTGGATTATCAATCTGCAGGTTAGTTTAGAAACTAGATTTTTTTCATTTTCTGATGCAATTGTGAGTGCTAAAATTCACAGCCACAATGCTTAGGGTGTTCTCCATGGTCTCAAGTCAAAAGAGCCCACCTCCAAGTCTCTTTTCAACCCTAGATATTAAGGTTGCTCCGATATCAAAATTTTGGCTTTGGTATGATACCAGACCTGGTACCTTGGTATCGATACTAACTCAATACTTAAAAACAAAATACAAAAATGTACTTGTCTAAAAGAACGGCATAAAGTCTTATAGATACAAATTATGCCTTCTCTGTTTACATTTTTCTGGATTCCATGTAAAATGTTTTAATTATATGTTATGATCAAATTGTGTTTAATCAAATACATACTGTAGAGCTTAAATCAAATGAAAATATATTACTTTTCAACTATATTATTTTTGGTAAAAAAAAAAAAGAAAAGATGCACAACAGTGCTTTACAGTATTAATGAAAACAATCTGATTACCTGAGGCAAAATGCTGCCATGGCTGAATCACAACATGCTAATATTCAGTACACTTGCTTATGTGACATTGCTTACAGATAATAATACTAATGATATAACCATTTAATATTATATTATTGTAATTATGAGTATTATTGTGACTGCTTTGAGTATTACACTTTTATATTTTTCTGTCGTAACGTCTTCAATTTCACGCAATAAGTTGAATAGAGCACTAATTTACTTTGAAAGATCTTTTAAGTTCTTCCTGTTTGTGAAGGGTTCGTTATATCAAGCTTCCTGTGACTCGTGAGCTGATATCTCTGTTAATTTGAGAGTCATAGCCATTTATACACTCAACACCCTGATCTGTGGCTCTGCAGATGGATACTGTTGGACACGCTGCATGAAAATCAAGCATTCTTAGTGTGTTGCGTTTGTGTGTCTGAGAGGCGCCTCTTATTCATTCTGTGGCGTACAGTAAATATGACTGTATATTTATCTGAATGACGTTCTTCTGCTGTTTAATGATAACACTTGTCCATATAGAGGCTTTTTTATTAGTATACGCAAATGGTCTTTCACATTACATTACATTTTGCTAATGGCAATATGGTACCAAAATTAACAACAAGATGATATCGTACCATTTTTTGGTATCGCGATAATTCGTTAGTTCTGGTATACTGCGCAACCCTACTAGATTTGACTCAGGACCCTTCCTCAGTGAAAGGCTATTTGATTTTTATTGTTTTATCTTTTCCCTGGTCAGATCAAATTGATAAGTAATAGCACACCTCTCCTCTAAAAGACACACAAATGGTGTGGTGTTCTGAAGTATAATACTTAGTGGCTGGGTTTCCTGAAGCATTAAGTAGAATGTTAGCAGCACTTCAGTAGAACTTAACCTCTAAGTTGTGTTTCTTAAAAGCATTGTTATTTAAGTAGATCATAAAAACATTTCTTAAATTAACAAAAGCTTTGAACCACTCTTAAGTCCATTAAGTGCAAATTAAACATATCTTTCTGGCATCTTTCACAGTTTATCAAAGACAATGAGACATTTAATAAATTTTATTTATATATTTTGATAATTGGAAATCCATTGTAATCTATTTAAGCAGATAAAAAAAGTGTGGAAAAAATCACTATGAAATCAATAGGCAGTCTCCGCAGTCTGCGCGTGCAACTTGATGGGTCTAAATTTACATGACACATTATACAGTATAATGTTATATTAGCCTTCTTTGATAAGCATAATTGTAATGGCAATATAAAGACAACATGTTCTTATTAAACAGATTATTTAAGAATACATATGTGAGTAATATGGCCATGCAGTATAAAACTTAAATAAATATCCCTTAATAAATAATTAAAATATTGTTAACAGAGGAGATTAGAGCGAGAGTGTGCAATGAGAGATTCCCTCTCTCTTCATCCTCCTCCTCTTCTTTCTTCCTCCAATGGATGGTTTATATCAGCTCACCTATAGTCTTTTTACAAGGCAGTAATAAATTGCATGATGCATAATGGCAGTAAGACCAGATGATCTGTTAATATTAAGGTAGGTCTCTGAGTAGTTCAATACTGATGTAATTTTAATCCTGTTCTGTGTGCATTTGTTCAGTTTCCAGCCAAAAACTTTAGGCCACGTGAGAGCCCCTTAAGATTTAAATAGCATGCATTCACATTACATGCATTTATGGCATCAGTTTCATTAATCTATATGATTGTGCATCAATGTATCTGAAACTGTGTCTTACTAAACCCATAATTATTTATTTAATAAAATGCTGTAATTCTATAACGTTCGTGTTTGTCAGTATTTCTACCTTATTTTCATTTTGAGAAGACAAACACCGAACAATGAGCGATCTACATGCTGGTCTGGGAAACAGGCATTACTCCATCGTAAAATAACGAGCGATGTAAGTTAAGATGATCGTTAAAGCTTAAGTTGCAACATTATCAGGAAACCCAGCCAGTGTTAGAATTTTGATCAAATCCCTGACCCTAACTTTAAGCAATAGTACTAGTGATTATTGCCCAAGCAAACACCACTAATTACAAAGCAATTCAGGATTAATCCACCTAACAGTTCAGGTTTCCTGTTTAAAGGTCTCTAGATCTTGGTTGCCATGCATACAGTCGAGAAACAACATGTGAATGGGCCCAGGGCTCCAATCAGGCTTTTCTTGAGCCGAGCTGTCACTGCCTGATACCTCTTTAATGCGCTTTTGTAGAGCGACAGGCCTGTGCATTGAGACCCGCCTTGACAGTATTATGAATAGACAGTATTATGAACAGAATGTGCAGCACTACTCTGTTCCTTGTGCTCACCCTGAACTGTGTGCAGGAAAGAGAATGGAATAGATATCAGACGTTTTATCATGTGAAGCGAGAGAGGAGCCCTCTGGATTTGTTCTGAACTATCTGATTTACGAAAGGAAACGTTTATTTTTTAAATGAACAAGTGCTTTTTCTCTCACCCTCTCCATTTCCATCTCGCTTGGTTAGAAATGGGTTCAGTGTCCATGGCACGATATTGTTTGATATTTTGTCTCTCGTTTACGATTATTGTTCTTGATCTTAATACAACTAAATAAATCTCTCAGCAAATGCACATTAATAGACCCCAGTGCTGGATTTTAAAGGTTTTCTCAGATTTGTAACCGAAGATTCATTTCACCTTTGTGGCACTGTGAGTGTGCAGTGTGCTCGTTCAAAAACCGGGAGCCGAAACAAAGTGCAACTGCAAACATATAGCGATGTGGGACTCGTAGTGTTAATCGAGGGTGTAATGTATCAAAATGGAAAATGAATTAATCCTCTCCCGTGCTTTGCGTTCTGCAGGGCCCCTCAGGTTTTCTGCGGAAGACAGAGACAGATGTTGCTATGCTGAAAGACGGCCTTTGTATCGGTGTAAAAGGATAGCCACCTAGCGAGTCTCCCGCTGTTTCATTGTGTGTATTGACATTAATACTGTTGTTATTTTGGAAGAGTCACGAAAGCCTACTACAGATGAAGAATAGTCTTTTGGCTAACTCTGGTGCATTTACAGCAATGTTTATTAATGTGCACTGTCCCTGAACAGTAGCAATATTACTTAATTTTCCCTGCTAGTTTTATTGTCAGGTGCTTCTCTAACTGTGGTACATGTTCGTTCAGTGGTACACATAGAGCTTACAGATGGTATGGCACTCAATTAATTATTCATTTAAAAAAAAAAAATTATGTGTACGTCGGCAATGCACAGTATAAATAAGTAAATAGAGCACTACTGTGCCTGCCCTCATTTTTAGCCATTTTGGTTCCAGAAGTGTTTTTCCAGTAAATTCTTTCCATAGGGATTTCAAAAAACATCTTGCTAGCAGCGTTCTAAGCCATGCACCTAAACAACCAGCTCCAAGGTGAATCACAAGATTACAAGCTTTGATTTTACAAACAAGTTACAAGACTGTACTTAATGTACAGTCTATAATACTGTGATGCTTTGTGAATGACATAATTGAAAAACGATGGAAAACCAGAAAAAGTTTTTGATTTTAAATAAAAAAAACTAATAGTTTATAAATAATAAGTTATAAATAAAGAAAATAATAGAGTATGAAGACTGAATTGATAGTCACTGCGGAGCACTTTTGCCCCAATTTGTTTGGCACGATTCTCTAACTTGTGGAGGGTTCATAGGTAGTGTAGTTTTCACAAGAAAGTCTGCTATTAAACACTTTTTTTTTAAATGGAAAAAAATGCAGACTGATGGCTTCAACAGAAGAATATACCTTTGCTCAGAGCTCACAGAAGGTCTTTCTTTTTTTATCCCTTTATATCCCAATTTGTAATACCCATTTCCCACTACTTAGTAGGTACTTGTGGTGTCACGGTTACTCACTGCATCTTATCACGTGGCTCGTTGTGCATGACACCACGGCTGACTCTGCATGTGGAGGGTCATGCTACTCTTCCCGATCCACGCACAACTTACCACAGGCCCCATTGAGAGTGAGAACCACTGATCGCAACCACAAGGAGGTTACCCCATGTGACTCTACCCTCCCAAGCAACCAGGCCAATTTGGTTGCTTAGGAGACCTGGCTGGAGTCACTCAGCACACCCTGGATTCGAACTCGCAACTCCAGGGGTGGTAGTCAGCGTCAGTACTCGCTGAGTTACCCAGTCCCCATAAGGTCTGTCTTTAAAGGTTCATAGTTATCATTAAAAATAAATTCCCCTATGGAAAAACTTTGTGGGAATTTTACTTCCGAAACCAGACTCTTGCGCTCGATTGGTGACAAGATGGTGCTTGGATGAGCTGATTCTGTAGATGAGGTCAGATGTGGTAGGCCTACTGGGCCTGAAAAATTTTAGAACCACTGATGAACATGGATAAATTAATGTCCTGTCCTACATCTTTTTCTTATTGAAAATCCTGTTTATTACAAAAGTAAAATGGGTTTTGAGCATGGCTTGAAGCTGACTTTAAGGTCAACAATTCCTCCTAATTATCAAAATTCAGCTGAATTCAGTATGCCATACAGTTTTTTGTAACCACCTCATTACTTCATATATATGCTTTACATGAATGACAGCCAAGCAAACGGTGCATCCTACATTTGATTATTTGCCGCTGTTTTAAAAAGTCTTGAACTTCAGTGTAATACCATATTATCCTCTCTGTTCCTGGCACTGTCCATATCTTACCTGAACTCTGACCATTTTTGCCTGGCATTGGTGAGTGTAGTACAGTGATATGTACGTGCAACATGAGAGATTTACACTTATGCATTCCATACAGGGAACGCGAGTTCTTTGCGAGCCATCTTAGACAGCCCTGCACTCTGCCGTTGCTTATTTATTTATTCCCTGATGTCATACCCCCATCCCACTGCACACAGGCCGCATGTGGTCCTAAATCTGCTGCCTGCCATCTCAAGGTGAAAGGGATAAATTCACCTCTCTTGCTTTCAAACACGTCTCCCTAAAGAATGTTCTCTTTGCTTTACAACTCACTGGCTCAAACTATCTGCCTTTGTCCTGGATGCCGATGAGGGGCAGCGATGAGTGGGCCACATCAGTAGGGATTGTCTTGTCTTGTCCAGATTTGGCTTGTTGAATAATGTCCTGTGTTTTAGGGGGTACACATAGACAGTCTTGGCACAACTTTCAAGGGAAGAGATCTTTTGATACATCACAGGCTTTCCCCCTTCATTCCATGCCTTAATATCTTTTTAATTCTTTAGGTACGTTTTCTTTGTAATGTAAAGCAAGTCTTTTATAAGGCTAGTAGGAATATTGGAATGTGTCAATTTCTTGCACGCTTGCAGAAGTTTCCTCTTGTGTTTTGTGTGTTGCTTTCTTTTTGTTCTTTCTGATCTAGACTTGCCACAAAATCATAAATTTCCCACCGGTGCAGTGTTCACATTCAAACCGACTACCATCGGTATTACTGCTGGTTGGACGCTGAGTGGTACTATGGGGTAATTTCCGTTAAGCAATAGCCTACAAAATAACGCAAGATAGCTTGATTTCAAACTTCTAACCTTATTTTTTTTTTATTTTAACAAAAAATTCAAATGAAACTGAAAAAATTAAGTGCAATTCAATTTGTTCTTTTTGAAAGATGGCTTTTCAACAGTTGTGAAGGGCAACATCTCTTTGGCAACAAACCTACTTCACGGAGTATTCTCTCCATCTTGGGCTACTGGTCGGGTATTTAGTTGTCCGGGCAAATACATCATTTATTGTGGGTCTTGTGTTACCTTTCATCCCAGGACACCGTTTAGCTGCTTCAGAAGGGTAATGACTTTGAATGTGTGTGAATCAATTTGTTTTGTTCCCTCCTAGGGCTGGGTGATATGCAAGAAATATTTTCAAGATATTTCTATAAAAAAAATTAAATATCACAATATCCAATTACATCCTCAACCCCCTGGCTGAGGGATCTGGGAATATTCTTGCTTTAGTAGTTTTTCATTGAAAATTAAATTCATTTATTTAAAAAAAAAAAACTTAAACCAAATACATTTCTAAATTCAAATTGCACTTCAAACAAAACTAAAAGCAATTTAAACAACGAAGTGGTAAATAAAATATATATTTATATATATATATATATATATATATATATATATATATATATATATATATATATACACACACCACCTTTCCATTTACTGTCATGCAAGTATCCGTCTATGACAACAGGCGAAAAATTACTAATAAAAATGAAGATCTAAAAACTGTTATAAATGTAATCATAATAATTATAATGATAATAATCACTGAAATATAAATCATGTTTCAAGGTGAACTTGTTTTTGTATTATTTTATGATTTTATCACAGACGTATACGCTCTATATAAAGTGACCCTGCAGAGTTCCGCTCACAAAGAACTGCTCTGTGGAAATAAAGTGAACTGAACTCAGAGCACCTCCTGAGCTGAGATGTCTGAGGTCATTTGCAGCATTATCACAGACGATAATATTCTTGCAAAAACATTTCAGAAGTCTGAAACAAAGAAAGAGTAAGAACCCTTTACATACGCATGATCCAAGAGACTGCATGCCTCAGAACAAACAGCACATCAGACATGCACATAGAAGGCTTTTCTGTAATTTGTAAAGTGTGTTTCGTCATGTGTCTAACAGTATTTCATGTGTCATTCTGAATCCGAGATGTCTTATAGTTTCTCACCATACTCATTATATTCGCTACCATACAATGCGTTATTTAGGTTCATTTATCATGGATAGCAAACTTTTCATTAGGCAACTATTCTTTATTTATGGCTATTCTATTCATTAGGCTATTGTATTGATATTGGAAGTTCCATTCATAATGTTTCCCCTTTTTACCCGATATAAAATTTTATTCCATTTTTCTTACTAAGAAAACAGCTTTGTGCTGATTTGAGGGAAAACAGAGACACATAACATCACTCAGTACACTGCTTACTGCGCTACAGACACCAGAGAAAGACAAGACAACTTCTTTCATTTTAATCTTCAGCAATTCTTATGCAGTAAAATAATACTGATGTCATTGTCAACTGATATATCTGTGCCAGTTGTCTTGGGAGGAAAGTGTGGACTTTGGTTAAATAGCAATCAATCAACTCCCATGTAAGTAGGCCCTCATGGAATCTGCATGCTTTTTTCACACTGGTTGCCCTGATTGTGGGGAGAATCTGCCAAATTGATTTTAAAGAATAGTCCCTCCCAAAAATTTGCATATTCAAACCCGTCATGTCGTGATTAGTTAGGAAAGTCTTTTAGCACTTTTCCACCATCGGGCCGAATGGTTCTGAGCATAGTGAGTAACGGTTCCACTAGAATTTACACTCCGTTTACACGGTTCAATATGTTACAAACCGTTCCTGGCCCAGATTTCTCAGCTCGGTTAGCTAACTGTACTCAGGACAGAGAACTGTGTTGGTGGAACGGCTTTAGTGACTTGTCGACTCACAATATGTCACTTGTTCAGTCAGTCCATTCTAATCCAGATTTCTTAGCACCACAGTGGATAAAGAAGTGGTAACCGTGACAGCGGACCCAGATTTGAAAATTCAAAGAGAGAAATTGAATGACAGAATTTTACTTTTTTGTTTAAACTTTTCCTTTAAATATGGTAAAATCTGTTAAACACTCTTATTGGTAGCTGAAAGCATTAGCAAAATATTATTATTTTTTTTTTTTTAAATGAACATGGAACGAGATGTGTTAATTCTTGTGAATAAAACCATGTGCATGCTGTTCATGCTAGATCCGTTTTCACCAGTCCATAAACCGTCAAATATACACAGTTTCAAATGTATTGCCACAAATGGGATTTCAGTGATTTCCACCATGGCATGATTGTTGGTGTCAGACGGGCTGGTATGAATATTTCTGTAATTGCTTATCTCCTGGGATTTTCAGGCACAACAGTCTCTAGAGTTTACTCAGAATGGTGCCAAAAACAAAAAACTTTTGTTTTGAGTGAGTGGCAGTTCTGCAGACTCCTTGTTGATGAGAGAAGTCAATGGAGAATAGCCAGACTGGTTTGAGCTGACAGAAAGGCTACAGTAACTCAGATACTCTGTACAATTGTAGTGAGCAGAATAGCATCTCAGAATGCACAACATGTCAAGGATGGGATACAACAGCTGATGACCACTTTGGGCACTTTATTAGGACCATAGTGTTCCTAATAAAGTTCTAAGTGAGTGTGTGTTAACATTATTTTAATGTGAAAAATACATGGATAATGTTTGGTTTTGATAAAGCATGGATTACTGCTTGTGGCTATAATTTTTAAACGGTATGTATTTGAATGTTTCTGGACTGACCGCATTTACTTCCGTTGTACTGTAAGTGCCTTTTCCACTGACATGTTTCAGGGGGATCCTGGGCCGGTGCAAATTCTTGAACTGTTCTATGCATTTCCACCATAGAAAAGGCCGTTCCGGGGCCAAAAACCTGGTTCAACACCTGCCCAAAAGCTTGCTTGTCTCCACGCAGGAACAGATTACATCAGAGGGCAGAGGACAGGATAAAGCTTCATCACCAAATATTTCCCTGACAACAACAGTAGCCACCGTCTGCAGCAAGGAGTATTTCTTCACTCTACAAAAACAATTAAAAACCCACAAAATGATCAGACATCAAAAGCATTCAGGTAACGCAGAAGAAACTAGCAGTCTACTTGAGATATGGTCTTAACAGAGATCCGAGGTTAACTATAGAGATCGCCAAGTGGGAAAAAAATCATCTACGAGAAGACCCAGCATGAAATGATGCACACCAGCTTCAATCCGACAATTGACCAAATCATAAAAAATTTAAAAACACTTAAGGGAGGGCAGGGACTGTAAGAAGTACCTAAACTAAAGTGACAGTGGATGGACCAACAATGTTTTGGACTCGGACACTGACCAGCCTGCTATCTAACCGGGACATTAAATTCAGCTTGTCACGCTCGCGATAAACACCTAATCGCCGGTGTCCTCTGTTGCTGATCTTAGTAAGTTATTATATTTGCCAACTTTGTTATCTTTCCTTACAATTTTGTTCTCTTATTTTGTGCATTGTTTTGTTCAGTAATGGGATTTTTCACCAGCTTCTCACTCACTAACTTATCTGTTAAGTAAACTTAGGGATTCTCAATCAATACGTAAACATAATATTATATGCTATGGCAAAACTCCAAATATAACTGTAAAGTTATTCAATGGAAAGGAGGAGGTGAGAACCGGCTTGACGATATAAATCATATTTTAATAGTAAACTTAAAAGACAACATAAGGACAACATAAGGACATGTCCGTAAACGATCTCTCTCTCCTGCACGACCCTCTGCAGTCAACCTTTATACCTCAGAGGCTTGATTAGCCTAATACAGGACCGGGTGTGTAGGATCACGACCCGGCCCCGCCCTCCGCCCTGCCACAATAACCATCTGCTACACCAATGTTAATAATGATTCCACTGTTACAGGTTACAGAATTTAGCAAGTTAAGCCATAATTCAAAATAATATAATTACATTACCTGTCATCTTTAGCATAGATGTCGTCTCTGAAAATCTTGTTAAGCAATGTAATAACTTTGGATTGCATTACTCCATATATTTAAATATGTCCTCAAAAACAAAAGTAAAAGCTGTACACAATCACTGTTGTGACTGGCCATGTTTGTTCATGGGCAGGTAATATAGTCACATAACCCATTACGTCACTGTTCGTCACCGTTCTCAAATCAGTGGAAAAATGTGGCTTATTGGTTGTTCCAGTTTCTCCCGTTAATTTAATACAAGTGCTCCATCACTGACCATGATTTTAGCTTTTTTATTTTATAAAATTTCGAAATCACAAATGCTGTCCATTAAGTTGGCATCAGTGAGCAGTGGCATCAAGTAAATGAGGAGCAGTTTCAGAAGCTCATTTCACTATATATTCAAATTCAAACCCAGGCAATGTAGCCCAGGCAAGAGCAGATAGCAAGAGAACAGATCTGAAGCTAATTGGGCTAACAGCGCTGTCTCCGTGTCAGTCCCTTCTGCCCTTCTGGCTAACAGGCCTCCTGATAGCCACCCTCCAGGGAGCTCTTCACAGCTGCACTTCTTAAGAGCTCATTTCCCTAATAGCACAGAAAGCTAAGAAGCCCTCTTTTCCTCTCTTCTTTTATCTCTATATCTTTCCTTTTCATCTATTTATTTTTTTCTTGTGCCTTTATTTGATCCCTTGCCATTAGCTGCTATTGGCAGGGGCATTCGTC
Source organism: Xyrauchen texanus (assembly GCF_025860055.1). Classification (NCBI taxonomy): domain Eukaryota; kingdom Metazoa; phylum Chordata; class Actinopteri; order Cypriniformes; family Catostomidae; genus Xyrauchen; species Xyrauchen texanus. The sequence continues at coordinate 21,671,178 of NC_068320.1, read as the reverse complement.
AGGTATCAGGGTGTCTGTAGATCCTTAAAAAGTATTACAATTTCACAATTTAAGGATTTTGAATGAAGGGATTGTTCACACAAAAGTCTTAATGCTTTATATTTCATTCCCTTAGACATGCAGGTATCCTGAGTATTTACCGTGGACTGAACCGCGTACATATGGCAGCACTCACAGAAAGTGACCCATGTGTTTAAAAAGTGTGATCTTTATTGATGTGTGTTTATGGATCTCTTCAAATCGTAACTGTTATATCTCCCTCTTCTTCCAGCATGTTTGTATTTGTATAATAAGGGGGATCTCTAAGCCCACTTCAAACTTTTCGTGAGTAATTACCATCGTAGAGGCTTTGTTTGTGGAGAGAGTGTGGCATCTGTGCAGGATATGTTTGTTTTGGCTGGAGGCCATTTTGAAGCGGCGCATTAGCTTACGCATTAACAAATATCTGTTTGTGCCTGTGCGTGTGTTTGTGTTAGCCTGAGCTACAGTATATATTCGTCTGGCTCGCTAATAGGAAAGCCATCTCATCCCCAGGCTGTGATCTCACGGAGGGCAGTGGAGTTGACATCCACAGGGGCATCCTCCACCCCTCCATGCCACATCAAAGCATTGCTGTCTGGGAATCAAGACCAGCGAGCCCCCTCCACTTTTTCCATCCTGCATCTGTGTACAGTACCACTTGGCTGAGAGGAGCGATTGACTTGTGAAGGACTTCATTAAGCCTGAGGAGACATTCTGAGTCTTCCATCCATCTGTTTTCCTCCCTTGTTCCCTCCCTCCATTTGTCTCCCTGTGTTCCACATCCTCTCCGCCAATTGGCATCATCCTCTCTGGCTTAGATATCACGTTTATGTGAACACACATACACTAGACCAGTCAAATGCGGTTTTATTTTTTCAAATTAAAAAAATGTATTATTATTTTCACCCCTTTTGGTCCCCAATTTGGAATGCCCAATTCCCAATGCACTTTAAGTCCTCATGGTGGCGTAGTGACTCACCTCAATCTGGGTGGCGGAGGACGAATCTCAGTTGCCTCCGCGTCTGAGACCGTCAACCTTTGCATCTTATAAAGTGGCTTGTTGAGCATGTTAACCACGGAGACATAGCGCATGTGGCATAGACATAGGCTTCACGCCATCCACCGCATCATCCATGCACAACTCACCATGCGTCCCACCTGGAGCGAGCCACATTATAGCGACCAGTTAGTTTTAGAAATGAGCAATATGGTAATTTTGACTGTTTAAGTTCAACTTGGCTCAGGTTGGATTAAAAATAGTTCAACTTTAAAAATGCTTGTCAAGATGAGGTTGTGCTAACCAAAATGTTTCCTTAAGAAAACCGTTTAATCTATAGGGCGTCAACTTTCATTTCAACCATCTTTACTCGACATGGTATGTGGAACAAGATCATCTGAAATGAATTGTTCCATGACTTAGCACATGAACTATTGGCAAATCTAATTGACTAACAGAGTAGCCAACAAGCTGGTGCAACCCCAAGCATGACCGGTATGTTTTTTTTGACTGTCGACTTAAAAACTACTTTTAAAAAATGTGTTTCAAAATCCACATTTGCATTTTTTATGCAAAAAAACATGTCCTGTGTGTACGCCCCTATATCCTCTCAAGAATTAGTGTTAGAAGCGGTGCATTTGCTGCATTGCCAGTAGCCAAATTTACAAAATGATGTTATAAAATCAAGTGCCACAATTATTGCTTTTCGATGATTAAATTTTGCTGTCTATTCCAAATGCCCATCCCTACTATTTCCAATTTCTACTGGCGCTCTCCATGGAGATCGATTGAGACAGAAGGACTCTCTCCTGTGTTCGTAAGCTTTGATCGTGTGCTCTCTCCACCATTCCTGTCTTACTTTCAAGCTCCGGCGGGTCTTTGAGCTTTTGTTCCTGCCCCACCATCCCTTTCTGGCTCACAAAATGGCACCCATTCCTTGGAATACCTGTGAAGATTAGTGTCTGGCCTGGAAAAGTGCTCTGTCTATTTTAGTCTGGAGGGTAATGCATGAAATCCTCACTCATGTGATAACCATATTATCACCCTCCTCCTCCTGCTCCTCCACCCTTGATAATTTCATCCCACTCCATAGTAATCCTTAATGTCTTATATGCACCTCAGTATCTCTCTCTGTTTCCCTCACCCATTGTATCATTTTCTCTTTTTGTGTCTACCAACTCAGTCTCTCCTTTTGTCTAGCTCCTCCATCAGTGATTTTCTTTTGTCTCTCCAAGCCTTTGTTCTCTCCGTAGTTGGCAGCCGGCATATTCCCCTCTGTTGCTCTCCATTCCATGACTCCCCCTCCATGTGGGCTGAAGCCTGAGCACTGTGTGAATCTAAGCACATGAATACTTAAAGATCCCATTTTCCGCTGCTTGGTAGGTATGATCGGCATGTACGCGGTCCAGCTCGCTGATCCCCAATAATGTTAACACATGTCTCCAACAAAGAGGAGACACGTACCTCCTCTGCCTTTCCATGCCTTTCATCTCCACACTATGCTATCTGATAAACCGGCGGCCAGAACCCCTATTGTTTCTGTGTAGCGCTGCGGGCCTGTGTGGATATGTGTGCAGAGAGCATCTAAAACTGATGGTCCTGATTGGCACCATGGTTCCTCAGAGCTGTGGCTCTCCCATCAGATCACCTACAGTATATAACTCTCCTCTCTCCCTCTATCTCTTGCTCTAACTCCCTCTTCCACCTTACACACAACTTCAGCGTGTAGTCAGGCTCAGTGATAAGCAGCTGAAAGGAGAATGTCACCCTGTATCAGCATCAGCTGAGTTTACACCTGCATTTGCATGATCATCCACTAGGGGAAGCAGAATCCATTTGTACTTTACTCCAGAGTTTAAACAGCTCTACCTATATTGGTTCCATACACAGAATGATACCTTAGGGACTAATTGCCACAAATGCGGTTGTGATTCTCAAAACTTTGCAATAGCCTTTAAGCTTTTTGGTTCTGTAATGCGTTCTAGGCACACACGTGTCAGCAAAGAATAGCCAATGGACTGTAATTGTTCTACAAGCTTACTTGAGTATGTTGGACAAGCTAAGATCTCAGGGCCTGGCAGAACAAGGCCCAAAAAATGCTCTTGACTGAAATCAAGAGCTGCCGTCAACACGTGCCCTAACGCTACAGGCAATCAATTGCCTGCCAAACAGGCAGCCTCAAAATAACTGCTTAACTCTGTCTGAGCTTAACGTCACTCTACAGATATAGTTTTGTGCAGATGTGCCTTTTTCTGCAGTATTATTGTCAAACGCCTGTGTTCATGTCTTCAAAGATATTGTTGTCTGAGTATTTGACATGAAATACTTTTGAAAAGTTGACATGTCCTATGTCTGTTGTGTATTTTGCTTCATCTATATAAAACAGCATTGTGCTAATTATTTTATAATTATTCCTTATTGAGCTCCTGTGACCTGAAGAGACTACATTTTATAATATTTGTGCTTTTAAAAATGTATTTGTCACACATCAGAACCGTTTAATATGATCTAGTGAAGGCTAAAAGGTGAAGAGGGATTGCGTACAGTTGCAAGTATTCAATATTCATTTTCCCTTATACATTCAGATACATTTTAAGCTAAAATCTTTAACTCAACATGTTTCATTTATTAACCTTATTGAGTGAATGGGGGGCAATCCATCTCTACATTTTTCTCTCTCTCTATTTCTCGCTCAGCCCTTCCTCTTATCCTCAGGTTTTGGGGGAATTATATAGATGCTGCAGCTCTCTGTGCCCTAAAATTACAATACTGTGTGATTTTTCAGTGAAATTGTGCATGTAATATCAGAAATTTCAGAGCTCAGTATGTGCTCAGTTTCCAAGACGCTGTAAAATGCTCGCTGGCTTTGTTTCTGCCTGATTTTACTCTTCTCGCTCCTTTAAAATCTCAAGTACAGAGGACGGAGATTGAAATCGAGAAAATAGTGCCATAAAAAAAAAAACAAGTCTCGCAGGACTGCACAGTCAACCCTTCATTTAAATACCATGCTGTGTTTTTTCACTTTAATTGCTCTTGTATTGCCAATTTTTTTGAGCTATAATCTCTGCTTAACAAAACGGTTTTCACAAAAATGGCACAGGAAAAAAAATTATTCAGCCTTTTCACTTGATTATACGTTTCCTGTGCCAAGCAATTATCGTCCTTAAATATCCATTCTTTAAAAAGGGAAGAAATAAAGAAAGATTGACTTCAAGAGAGCAAGTACAAAAAAGAAAAGCAAGCTTAACAGGCAGTCATTTTGCAAAGAACAATCCAGGTTTTTTTTTGTAATTATATTTTATTTCAGAGATATTTAATTATCAGACATTTACAGGAAGTACAGTGAAGGGCGGCTATGCAAAAGCCTCCCTGTCTAATCTCACCCCCTTCCTCTTGTACAAAGCCGCGCGACTCCCTCCAAAATGTGCTGGAAATGGACTGACAGATAGGAGGGCGCCCTTGGATGAGAGCCGGGTGTTGTGCTTTGCTTTGGAGATATGAGTGAGATTCACAAGTCAGAGAGTGCTGCGTGTCGTGTCGGAAGTGTGTGCCTCTTTGATGTCATCTGAGACGGCACATGGGTCACATTCTGCTTCTCATGTTGGTGATCTGGCTGTACCTGTATTTTGTTAAAAGAGGAAGCAATATGAGACATGGATTACTCTGGTCCACACATGGACTCATTGGATCACGCATTCTTGATTGTGTTTGATTTAAAATATGTGTTGAAGGCTGCCTATAGTGTTTGCATTTTAACAGTGGATCAGATGTTCCATAGACTAATGTTGTTTTTATGTAAAGTAGTTATAACTAGATTGGTAAAGTTGGTAAAAACAGACATAAAGACAGACAAAAAGATATGCTCTCCTCTCACAACTCTAAATCATTTATAGGGTGCCCTTGGATGTCTGACCCATTTCCTGACTCAACTCAGACACCTCTTCTTTTCAATCCCAGTGCCTGGAACTTTCTGGAATATTACTCTAATAAAACCTTTCAGCAGAGAGTCGTGGGTGATGGATAATTCTTAGTTTTAGTCTTAAGATAAAATTGTCCCCAAAAGTGAGCTAAAGGTGATGTAACCTCCCATCGCAGACATTTGGGGATGTCCTCAGTTTGATAAACTGCTTCACATATAAAATAAGACATTTTTATTCGGGCTGTCAATCGATAAATTCTTTTAATCAAATAATTACATGGTATGCCGAATTAATCGCATACATAAATATTTGCTGAGAAAGCCCCTCAAATAACAATAAGTCAATATATAATGATTAAATAATTATATTTATATAAGTATAAATAAATTATATGTATATATATACATCTCTGGAAATAATTAAGAGACCACTGCAAAATGATCAGTTTCTCTTTATTTACTATTTATAGGTATGTGATTGGGTAAAAATAAAAATGTTTGTTTTATTCCTTAAATTACTGACAGCAAGTGGTTCCCTAGCTTTGGGAGTGGCTTTGTGCGGATTTCTTCCGTGTCAGTGGAAACAAAGTCTCAGACTGTATGAAGTTCCGGATTCGGACCCCAGATTGATTCCATCTTGACTGCAAGACATCATGACGACGGTTACGCCCTCTCACCGTCTCTAGTGAGCAGCGTGACAAAACAGCAGTGCTTGTTACATCATATCTGATCTTTCTGCACTGTATTCTTGAATATTTTCTCTAGCACTGAAACACGCTTCACTGATTCCCCGTCCCGGTCCGCACCCGCTTCCTCTTTTCACCACTTGTGAGTAAACACGAGGTGCGTGTTTCCAGAGCGCCTTTAGACCATAATGTTTTTTCTTTCTATATGTAGTTTTATTAATCAGCATATTCCAAGCCTTTAATAATAAACAAATAGATTTCTGTACTAATTTTGTGAAATTATTCAGATTTCATCATCTCCGACAAGGATGAAAGTCAAAACAATTACTAGTTTCTAGCCTAGTCTTTCTAACTTTAATGAAAATAGACTTTTGCATATTCAAATGTTTCTCTCTGGAGACATACCTGAACCCCCCCCCCCCATACAGTATCATTCCTCAGTCACAAGGGCTTCTATGCACCCATAGATGGATATCTGTATGTAAAGAAATATGAAAATAATTTTAATGTAAAAAACAAAACAAATATATATATATATATATATATATATATATATATATATATATACCGTCATTATGACTCAAAATGAACAGATAATCTTATAAAATTCATATCCAACTGCATTCAATTGATAAACTCTATAAAATATTGTAATATTTTCATAGAAGATCCCTCAGACACCACTGCATTGGCGGTGTCTGGGCCCCCAACGCAGTTTTGTAAAGACTATTTAGACTGTTTAGAATTTAGTTTTCTCTTTTTTGGGGGGAAATATCGTGATAAATATCGATATCGAATGATATGAAAAAGAATATCGTGATAATATTTTTTGCCATATCGCTGAGCCCTATTTGTGGTCATCCATCTTCCTCTTGATCACATTCCAGATGCTTTCATAAGGTTTCAGATCTGGAGATTGGGCTGGTCATGACGGTGTCTTGATCCGGTGGTTCTCCTTCAACACCATGATTGACCTGGCTGTGTGGCATGGAGCATTGTCCTGCTGGAAAAAACTATTCTCACAGTTGGGGAACATTGTCAAACCAGAAGGAAGCATGTTTTCTTCAAGGATAACATTGTACGTGGCTTGTTTCATGCATCCTTCACAAAGACGAATCAGCCTGATTCCAGCCTTGCTGAAGCACCCACAGATCATCACCGAGCTTCCACCAAATTTCACAGTGGGTGTGCGACACTGGTCTCTCCAGGTTTCTCTCTAGCCATTAGACGACCAAGTGGAGGATCTGTGATGATCTTGAATATGAACTTGTTTTCTTTGCATTATTCAAGGTCTGAAAACACATCTTTTTTGACTAGTTGTCATTTTTCATTTATCAATTAATGTCATACAAAGTCCAGTAAACAAAAGAAAGCTACATCAATATTTGGTGTGACCACCTTTGCCTTTAAAACAGCACCAATTCTTTTATTTTTTTGTGTATATATATATATATATATAAGGCTGAAAAAGTTTGTGTAGGTGTGTCTGTGGAAGAGAAAATTATTGACAGACCAGCCATGGCGGTATGCTTGCTCAGCCTGGGGTTGTCCTTATTTAGACAAGAAATGGCTCTCACGGTATCAGACACTTGAATCTTGCTCGTTAAACCTACCTCCGATTACTGAGGAAAAAATGCCCCCCCCCCCCCTCGCTCTCTCTTTCTATTTCTCTTTTTGTCTTCCTTGTTTTTTGTGCAGAACTTTTGCCCATTAGATTGACAGGTGAGCCACGGTTACAGTGCGGGCCTTCTGTCACAAGTCACTATGTAGCTGTCGCCATGCCGACATCTGTCAGAGGCTCTCAACTCCTTGAGCAGATTAACATCGCTGACACAGAGGGAGAGGGATATGGGGGGTAGAAATGGAGAGAAGAAAAAAAGAGAGTGAGGGAATGTGGAAAAGATTAGCTGGGATGGCTAGAGGGGAAAAGGCTGATATGTGCTCTCTGTCTTGTCATCTGTTTCAGCAAAAGTGGAGTGAGAGAGTCTGAGCTGTCTAGTCTTCTCTCTGTCTCTCAATCCCTCTCTTTCTCTTAGCTTGTGTGGTCCACAGCCGAGAGTATTTTCCTCCCTGGCAGCTGCTCACCCTCTTAAAGTTCCTCTGATAGCCCTTTTCCACCTTAATTGCAATGGTTCTTGTGCCGAGCCTGTGCTCCGCTGGTTCAGGGCCGGGGCAATCTGGAGCCTATCGTAAACCAGCCTTTTAAACTGATCTGAGAGCCGAAAAGTGAAGTAACGGGTTACAGTCTATGTTGTAGTTTCACGTGACTACCTCAAACATAAACAAACATGGCACATCACAGTGTGCTTGTATACAGCTTTTACTTTTGGTTTTGAGGACATAATTATACATACGGATTAATGCAATCCATCGTAATTATAGTGCTCAACAAGATTGTCAGAGATTACATCTATGCTAAAGATGACAGGTAATGTAATTATATTATATTATATGAACTATGGCTTAACTTGCTAAGTTCTGTAAACTGTCACAGTGGAATCATTATTAACATTGGTGTAGCAAATGGTTGTATTTGGATTTTTGCCATAGCATATAATATTATTGATTGAGAATCCCACCGTTCTACTTTACAGAAAGCCGCGATCTTCCAAACTTAGTGAGTAGCTGGATAAAAATCCCCTTACAGAACAAAACAATGCACAAAATATGATAACAACAGTGTAAGAAAAGCTAAAAAAAGTTGGCAAATATAACAACTTACTGAGATCAGCAGCAGAGGACACCGGCGATTCACTGTTTATAACGAGTGTTACTGGCTGAATTCAATGTCACTGTTAGTTAGCAGGCTGGTCAGTGTCCGAGTCAAAACATCATTGCTCTGTCCACAGTCATTTTTGCTTATGTCCTCCTTATGGTCCCTGTACTCCCTTAAGTGTTTTTGAATTTGTTTATGATTTGGTCAATTGTCCGATTGAAGGTGGCGTGCATCATTTTGTGCTGTATCTTCTTTCTCGTAGACAATTTTTTCCTTTGCAATCTTTAGTTTATCTCGGATCTTCGTAATACTACATTGCAAGTATAGCACTCCTTTCTTCATGTTACCTTAATGCTTTTGATGTCTGATAATTTTGTGGGGTTTTTATTGTTGTTACAGAGCTATGAAGTATTCTTTGCTGCATATGCTACTGTTGTTGTTTGGGGAAACTTTACCATGGTGAAAAAACATTATCCTGCCCTCCATCCCCTGGCGTAATTGGTTCCTGCGTAGAGACCAGCAAGCTCTAGCACCAGCCCAGGAACCCGCACACGAGCCATGTCGATGTAAAAGGGCTATGAGTGCCTCTAAAGATGAGGCTTGTGATACCGAACATCAGCAAGAGAGCAGATAGACATGCCTTTGTTCTGCTTTTGTTCTGCCTAAAGAAAATCAAAAACATATTTAGAGGGATATTTTACCCAAAAATGAAAATTATGTCATTATTTGCTCAAACATATGTCATTCCAAACCTTACTCTTAAATGAGGACAAAATATGCTTTTAACAGATATCCATATTTAAAATGTAGTCTTTACTGGAAAACTGAATTAAAATGTTGTGCATAACACAGAACTTTTAACTGCATATAAGACACAAATCTTTGCACCGTGTGGTCAAGCCACACAGCTGTCCTGATGACGCAATTTGTGTCACATATACTGTCTGCGGAGGAATCCGCAATGCAGACACTATAAGTGTACATTGGCCTTAACAATAATCTACAACGTAGTATGATAAAAACACTATAAAGTAAACAGTGTTATAGAACAGATATGAATAGTAATTTCATCACCAGTAGATCATCATTCGTCAACAATACATCATGAGCAATTACTTATTAAATATCAGATATTTAATATTCAATATTATTAAAAGATACTTTTTTCTTCTCTAGGGACACCGTCTATCAAAATCAACATGAACTCTGCAATCAATAATGATTATATAAACGTTCAATAAAGTCCATGCTTCAAATTTACATTATTCATATGAATATTATCAGCAAACTATCAGCGTATAATTTCTGCCAATACCAATTGTACCAAAAGTAGCTATTGGTACGGATTAATCAAAACTGATATAACAGCTAACCTCTAATGTCATGGTTCTTGATTGTGACTGTGAACTTTTTAAAATAGGGACAGGTCTTTCGATAAGTCCTGTCCAAACTTCCTGTTTCTCTAGGAAATAAATGACAGAAAACCGCACTTACCAAGCCTTTTCATGTTATTTTTAATAACCAGGCTCTGAATTTCACTAAGGATCTTATGGGACTTTTAGCTTTTAACAGAACATCTTGAACGCTTCAGAGGAGCTGAAAAAAAGTCTGACTTTGAAACCTTACACACCCAGGTGTGTCAAAGTCTTTCTTTGAAAGCCAAATCAATCACTTTACCTTTGTCTCACTGACTTGCACCCAAAACTTTTTTTCCGTTATTATTCTTTAACTTCAAAGAGTTACCCAACCTCACCATCTCCCTCCCTCTTTGTCCCATCCCCCGGTGCTGCCCTGCTTTCTTCCCTAGTGCTGTAGGGCTCTGGGAGGCCCAGGACGGTGTCTGAGCACTTGGAAGTGTTGCTTCAAGATGAGATCCAGACCCTCACTCCCCACTTTAAATCGCCCCATGGCTGGTGCACCCTGCCAGGGCCAGAAATATGGCCCTCAAGGGACCTACTTTAACACCAGGTCCCCAACCTGAAATATCTGAGCCGAAAATTTAGCTAACATCTGTGTGTGAGGGTTGAGGTGTGTGGTTGTCTGTCAATGTTAGCTTGAGCTACTCAATGCATGTAGCTTCTTTGATCAGACATTCACTGAAAGTGAAAGTTAGAAATAAGTGTGAGTTCTGAATTTATTTATTTATTTATTTATTCAGTTTTTCATTAATAGATTTCACTTAAAGCATGTAAATTATTTGTTTGATATAAAAAAATTTTTTTTATCAAAAAACAATATTCAGACTGGCATTATTGCAATATGAAACAGGATAGGCACTCCGACGTGAAGCAGATGGTTCTTGTATCACCCTTAAGGGGTTTATTTTGTGATTATGACTGGCTGACTGTACATTATCTTGCTTATTCCATGTCTGCTCACTAAATAAATAAATAAATAAATGGACATAAATATTAATTTGAGAAATTTTATGAGAAGAAAGAGACCACAGAGTGATTCAAGAGACTAAAATTAGCACAGCTGTGTAGGAAATTGGTTGCCTGTGACCAAAAGTAAATTATACAGTTAGCGGTCAATATACAAAATATTTGAGAGCATAATGCGTTGATTGACCAATCAGAATCAAGTATTCCAGCGAGCCTTGTAAATAGCCACATATATTGTACATCCTCAATTATAATTAGAACTGTCTCAAAGTTCTCTTTTTTTTTTTTTTTTTTACTGTTTTTGTCTACCTTTACCTTACAAATAGCAAAAATACAGCTTTTCAGTGGTGGTCCTAACGTTCACTCGCATCCAATTTCAGCACTGAAGTCAGGCAACTGCATGTTATTGACCTCTGAAAGACAGTGTCATTGCGGCCGACCCAGAGGTGACGTTTGGTGACAGGAATGTGCTTAAGACTGTCTGAGGACGTCCTCTGGGTGACATTGATTGACGAGCAACTGTTCAGCTTCCTCCTTTGTCAGTGTTACGACAATTTAGCAGCACCTCTGATTTCTGACTGTCTTTGTCTCTGTCCTTTTATCACTGAATCTGTTCCTTTTCTTTCTCTCATGCCGTCTAGTCTGTTATCACCCAAATGCACAACAATAAGACCAATCACTCAGCTCTGATCCTGTTTATTGTTCTTTTCTGGTTTGTTTTACACTCTTTCTTCTCTGTTTTCTTTCTTCCTTTCACTCATCCTCTCTCTCACTCTCTCAGGAAAATGTCAACATAAAGAAAAACAGGTGTCTTGCTCTGATCAAAACACAAGAGCTAGGTTTGAGGACTGGAGTAGGAATATGCAAAACTGCATTTTTTTAAAATTGACTGCTCAGTGGGTTTCCGATTCTGAGTTCACCTTACCCAATATTGATGTTCAGGCTGTTGGTTGATAGTCAGTTGTAAGTGTGTTGTTAGGAGAGAATATAATTTATGACAGTCCAGTGTAAGATTAATAAAGTGCAGTGCTGAAGTATATTGATTGTGAGAGATCAAGAGTTCAAAAGTCTGATTGCTTGGGGGAATAATCTATCATGATTTCGGCTGGTGCGAGTCCTGATGCTGCGATACCACCTACCTGATGGTAGCAATGAGAGCAGCCCATGGCTCGGGTGGCTGAAGTCTCTGATGATCCTTCAAGCTTTTTTTACACACCGCCTAGTATATATGTCCTGGAGGGAGGGAAGCTCACCTCCTTTGCAGGGCTTTGCGGTTGAGGGCAGTGCTGTTGCCATGCCAGGCAGTGATGCAGCCAGTCAGGATGCTCTCTACAGTGCTGGTGTAGAACTGTGTGAGGATGTGGTGGTTCATTCCAAACATCCTCAGCCGTCTTAGGAAGAAGAGGTACTGGTGAGCCTTATTCACAACAGACTCTGTGTGGACAGACCATGAATTCCTCTGTGATGTGGACACTGAGAAACTTGAAGCTGCTGACTCTCTCCACTGGTGCGCCATACATGGTGATGGGGCTGTGTTCTGTCTTTTCTCCTGAAGTCCACCTCAAGCTCCTTGGTCTTACTGACATTGAGGGAGAGGTTGTGCTCCTGACAACAACATGTCAGAGTGTGCATCTCCTGTAGGCTGTTTCATCATTGTCAGTGATCAGACCTACCACTGTCGTATCATCAGCAAACTTAATGATGGCATTGGAGCTATGTGTTGCCACACAGTCATGTGTGTACAAGGAATACAGGAGTGGGTTGAGAACACAGCCCTGCGGGGCTCCAATGTTGAGGGTCGGTGATGAGGAGATGTTGATGCCCATTCTAACCACCTGACGTCTACTTGACAGGAAGTCCAGGATCCAGCTGCACAGCGAGCAGTTTAAGCCCAGAGCCTGGAGTTTCACATCAAGCTTGGAGGGCACTATGGTGTTGAATGCTGAGCTGTAGTCTACAAACAGCATTCTCACATATGTGTTAATTCATTCCAGGTGGGAGAGAGCAGTGTGTAGTGTAGATGCAATGGCATCATCAGTGGAGCAGTTGTTGGGGTATGGAAACTGCAGTGAGTCCAGTGAGGCAGGTAGCACAGAGCAGATGTAATCTCTGATTGGTCTCTCTAAGCATTTGCTGATGATGGGGTTCAAAGCAACAGGACGCCAGTAATTTAAGCAAGTGATTTTTGATTGATTAGGTACAGGAACAATGGTGGATGTTTTAAAGCATGTGAGGACCACAGACAAGGAGAGTGAAAGGTTGAATATGTCCGTTAAAACACCAGCCAGTTGGTTCTTGCATGCTCTGATGATGCGGCCCGGAATGCCATCTGGACCCGCAGCTTTATGGATATTCACCCATCGGAAGGATCAGGTTACATCCGCTACAGTGACGGAGAATGAACTAATCTCTGTAGTTTCGGCCATGAGAGCTCTCTCTCCACGAGGGCGGTGTTATTTCCCTCGAAACGAGCATAAAAAGTATTAAGCCCATCTGGGTGAGAGGCAGTGGTGTTCACGGCAGATGTTTTATTCCCTTTGAAGTCTATGATGATACTAATTCCCTGCCACGTGCTTCTAGAGTCGGTGGTGTTGAACTGTCCTTCAATCTTGTCCCTGTACTGGTGTTTGGCTGCTCTGATAGTTTTGTGGAGGGCATAACTGGCTCGTATATGCTCCTCCACATTCCCTGAATTAAAACCGGATGTCCGTGCATTACGTGCCACACGAACATCGCTATTATTCTAAATTTTTTGGTTCGGGTATATCCGTATAGTTTTGGTTGGTACTACGTCATCTGTGCACTTCCTGATGAAACACGTTACGCTATCAGCATAGACATCAATGTCGTCTTGTAGCATAGAGTCTGATTGGTCCGAGCAGCACTGGATCATTCTGAGGGTGGGTGCTTCCTGTTTCAGTTTCTGACTGTAAGTAGGCAGAAGCAGAATGGAAGAGTGGCCCGATTTGCCAAATGGTGGGCAGGGGAGGGATTTGTAGCCATCCCGGAATGGAGAGTAGCAATGGTCCAAAACCAGGTCCCCTCGTGTGTTGAAGCTGATATGTTGGTAGTATTTCAGTGCTATTGACTTTTTTGGCTTTGTTAAAATCCCCGGTCACAATGAACACATCCTCAGGGTGCGTGGTTTCCTGCTCACTTATACTCTCATACAATTCCTTGAGTGCCTGTCGGCTTGTGGGAGGGATGTACACAGCTGTGATAATGACCGCTGTGAATTCCCTCTATAGCCAGAATGGTCGACACAGAAGCATGAGAAATTCCAGATCAGGAGAGCAGAAAGACTTGATAGAATGTACGTTCCTCTGATCACGGCAGGATTTGTTGATCATAGAACATACACCTCTGCTTTTTCCTAAGAGATCTTTCGCTCTGTCCATTCTGTGCACGGAGAACCCCATGGGTTTGAGTCTGGAATCTCCGCAGACATCCAAGTTTCTGTAAGGCAGATAATTCAGCAGTCCCTCTATTCTCTCGTTGGAAAGAGATCCTTGCTCTCAGCTCGTAGAGCTTGTTGTCGCATGAATAAGCAGTGCTGTGTCAAAAATATTCACTAATTCACTCATTTAATATTTCCTACTGTATATAGTGAATTGCAGTGAGTCCTCTATATCAGTTAATGAAGTTAGTTGGTGAATTCAGACGCTGACGTATACACATTGTCGGAGAGAGTGATGGAGCTGTCACAGAAACAACATCATCACATGTTCTGTACTTTTATATTACATATACATTACTTTGCAAATGAATAATACTTCTTATTCTTAAATATGATATTTATAGTATATTAATATAATTTATTTTCATTCTGTTTGTCATTTTTTATATATGTTCGTGATGATTTAATTAAAACTACATACGTTTAATAAATACATATTGCGTACATTATTGCATTTATTATGTTTTTGTATCTTTAAACTCTGATCCAACCTAGCATTGGTTAGAGATGAGAAAATCATGGGAACATAGCGCCCTCATGCAACCATTAAACAGCACTAAATTATCACAACCTACATGTGAAAACTGAATTTTTGAATCATCCACTAAATTATCCTTTCCACCGTGTACAGTCTCCTGAGATACCGTAATATTATCTCAATGAATTATTGAGTGAACAAAGAATTATTTAGCTTATAAACATCATAATATCATCTATATAAATAAATTATACATTTTTAAATGTATCTGTATGGTTTTGGCTCACTATATGGAGAGAACCTGTAAATTGGCATCTCTCACTCACTTGCGCTCACTCTCTCTCTCTCTCACACGTTCTCTCTCCGGGCTCATCAGTCCTCCTCGCAGTAAATTATGAGCAATAAACCGTCGTCGAGTGTACATCTGATGTACACTCAAAATCAGAGTGCATTGTAAATATGAATGAGTAAATGAATGTAGGGAATGAGTAGTTCACTCACAATTTGGATCCTACTACAAAATGGCAGAAACCTGGTTTAGTGCATTGTATAGTTGATAAGGGGCAAATTCGGACAAAGTTTTGGTGTGCAGCTGTACCTAATAAAGTTGTTGTGAGTGAGTGTATATACAATTGAAGTCAGAAGTTTACATACACTTTGGTTGAAGTCATTAAAACTAATTTTTAACCACACCACAGATTTAATATTAGCAAACTATAGTTTTGGCAAGTCGTTTAGGACATCTATTTTGTGCATGACATGAGTAGTTTTTTAAACAACTGTTTACAGACAGATTGTTTACCTTTTAATTGACTATATCACTTTTCCAGTGGGTCAGAAGTTTGATACACTATCCAAGCAGCTTGGAAAATTCCAGAAAATGATGTCAAGCCTTTAGACAATTCTTCTGACAGGCTTATTGGCTAATTGGAGTCAATTGGAGGTGTACCTGTGGATTTATTTTAAGGCCTACCTTCAAACACAGTGCCTCTTTGCTTGACATCATGGGAAAATCAAAAGAAATCAGACCTCCACAAGTCTGGTTCATCCTTGGGAGCAATTTCCAAATGCCTGAAGCTACCACGTTCATCTGTACAAACAATAGTGCACAAGTATAAACACCAAAAGACCACGCATCCATCATACCACTCAGGCAGGAGACGCATTCTGTCTCATAGAGACGAATGCTGATTGGTGCGAAAAGTGAAAATTAATCCCATGTGAGTGGATTGACTCACAGCAAAGGACCTTGTGAAGATGCTGGAGGAAACAGGTAGACAAGTATCTATATCCACAGTAAAACGAGTCCTATATCAACATAACCTGAAAGGCTGCTAGCAAGGATGAAGCCACTGCTCCAAAACTGCCATAAAAAAAAGTGCACATGGGGACAAAGTTCTTACTTTGAGAAATGTCCTCTGGTCTAATGAAACAAAAATATAACCGTTTGGCCATAATGACCATTGTTATGTTTGGAGGAAAAATGGTGAGGCTTGCAAGCCGAAGAACACCATCCCAACCATGAAGCATGGGGGTGGCAGCATCATGTTGTGGGGGTGCTTTGCTGCAGGAGGTACTTGTGCACTTTACAAAATAGATGGCATCATGAGGAATGAAAATGATGTGGATATATTGAATACAACATCTCAAGACATCAGCCAAGAAGTTAAAGCTCGGTCGCGGGAGGTCACGTGACTCCATGCAAGGAGCAGAAGTGTGAGCGACGAGCTCTGTGCACTTTGCTAGTTTTTAAATAATTTTCATGTTATAATCCGGTGAGATTCGGTACACCCAGTTACATATTTGTTCCTTGAGGTAAACATGGCAAAGAATTCAAGAACCTCGGACTCTGGAGACATTTACATTTACATTTCTGCATTTGGCAGATGCTTTTATCCAAAGCGACTTACAGTGCACTTACTACAGGGACAATCCCCCCAGAGCAACCTGGAGTTAAGTGCCTTGCTCAAGGACACAATGCTGGTGGCTGTGGAGATCGAACCAGTGACCTTCTGATTAACAGTTATGTGCTTTAGCCCACTACGCCACCACCACTCCATACAACAGTGGCAGATGTTGAGAAACGGATAGATTATCTGGAGTCATCGGAAAGGGAATTATTTGATTGCGACCAAAATAGACCTGGGAAACATATTGGAAAAAACTAGAAAATCTTAAAATCGTAAATAAATAACTTACTGGTTGTTGGAATTCCTGAGCTTGAAAAAGCAGATATATGGAGAAATTCCTTGACAAACTGGGCACCTGTTAAGGGAATCATGGAAAGGAGGCGGCGAGAACCGGCTTGACAATATAAATCATATTTTAACGAGGATCTTAAACAAATAGACAAACACACAAAGGTGTCGGACAGCTGCCCGTAAATACATTTCTCTCTCTCTCTTTCTCTCTCTCTCTCTCTCTTGCACTGCAGCCTCCAGTCAGCCTTTATCCATCTCGGAGGCTTGATTAGCCTGATTAGGGGCCGGGTGTGCAGCATCACGACCTGGCCCTGCCCTCCGCCCTGTCACATTGCTCCCTCGTTCTCTCAGTTCCCTCTTATTTTGGTGTCACATGGGCTAGTTTCTGAGATGCTTTTCTTCTCACCACAATTGTACATTGGAGTTACCGTAGACTTGAACCAGTCTGGCCATCCTCTGAGCCTCTCTCATCAACTAGGCATTTCTATCTGCAGAACTGCCCCTCAATGGATGTTTTTTTTTTTTTGTTTTTAGCACAATTATAAATTATAGAGACTTTTGTGATTGAAAACCAACAAACATCTATGCAATTATCTAATCAGCCAGTCGTGTGGCAGCAGTGCAATGCATATAATCATGCAGATACATTGCTTCAGTTAATGTTCACATCAACCATCAGAATGGGGGGAAAGAAGTGATCTCAATGATTTGGGTTGTGGCATGATTGTTGGTGGCAGATGGGCTAGTTTGAGTATTTCTCTTACTGCTGATCTCCTGGGATTTTCACACACGACAGTCTCTAGAATTTACTCAGAATGGTGCCAAAAACAAAAACATCCAGTGAGCAACAGTTCTGGTTGATGAAAATGCCTTTATGATGAGAGAGGTCAACACAGAATGGCCAGAGTGGTTAGAACTGACAAAGTCTGTGGTAACTCAGATAACCGCTCTGTACAATTGTGGTGAGAAGAATAGCATCTCAGAATGCTATTCTGAGATGTGGGTTGCCACTGTTTTGGCAGCACGAGCGGGACCTACACAATATTAGGCAGGTGGTTTTAATGTTGTGGCTTTGTTTCTGTGTGTGTGTGTGTGTGTGTGTGTGTGTGTGTGTGTGTGTGTGTGTGTGTGTGTGTGTGTTTATATATCTAATCTTTTTTATTTTATTTTTTATTCAGTATTCAGACCACTGACCAATTCTCTCATATTACCGAATTACAAATGGTACACTGACATTTCATTCTGATTATAATATAATTCTGAAAATAATATTTTATTTTAAAACACTGAAACTCAAAATCAATTATTGTAAGGGGACATTGTTTTTTGTTGGGAAATATTTTTTATAAAAAATTGAAATATCTTGCTTGCATACGTATTTTACCCCCACACATTAATATTTGGCCGAGCCACCTTTTGCTGCAATATCTACTTTAACCTGTTAACCTGCACCAGTGCGCAGTCGCACCGAAGAGTCCCCCCACCCCTAGTTTAATGTTTATGAATAGATTTAACGTGAAAGAACATCATTAATCTTGGCAAACTATATATCATTTTAAAGGTGTAAGCCTCAAGCATCGATGATAGAGCTCTGTTTTTCGATGAAAAGCTTATAACGAATGTATTTCTTGCATTTATGTAAGCAATACAGATCAAACAAACGTAATCAAAAACGGAGTACATACCAGTAGTGTCGTAATAACGAGCCACACACGCATCCACTGCTAAAAGTTCCAGATTGGATGGAAAGGTGAGGGTCCACTGAATAACATCCCATAGAGCATTTTTAGTCCAAAGAAACAATAACGTTGTAACATTGATGGTTATTCCTTTGTTTACATCGAGTTTCTTCAGGGTGAAGTATCATACTTGTCGGTTATGCAATAAAATTATGCATAAAAACAGACTCCGGTAGCCGAACGTTATATGGGTGTGTTGCTTAGAGTGTAATGAACAAATTAAGACCGCACACACACACACAAATACAAAGATAGGCAATATATAGGTCGAAATATCCAAACACTGCGGTCAGTTTTTTGACGTCATGATATGCTGATCCTATTGTTTTGTCTTTACAACGAAAGCCAATGAAATAATTGAAATGATATGACTGATAGAAAATGTAGCCAAGCAGTGCACGATTCCAACGATATCCGGAAGTTTAAATTCCTCGCGAACAAGATGTTTTTTTATTTATTTGAATCAGCCACTCTAACCTCGCGAATTAGGCTGTGACCACACCCCGTCATTTGACAACAAACGAGCCATAGTAAAAAGACGGTTCCCCAGTCAACATCTGTTTTCAGCGTCTTACTTACTGGACGGATTATCTCATCAAATGGATCGTCAAAAGAAGTTTTTTCTGCTGAAGATGTTTTATTTGAGATCACTCGAAGCAGCGATGACTGAAATTGAGGAGTGAATACAGCGACGACGGTGATATACTTGAGGACGGAAAAGATGGTCCAATTTTACATCGGTGAGTTGCTATGTAACATGCACACATTATAATGCGTGTGTGTGTGTGAGAGAGAGAGAGAGAGAGAGAGTGTGTGTGTGTGTGTGTGTGTGTTTGTTTTCCCATTTGATTTATATGGTAAATGCAATGTGGTCTGAAAAGACCAAATATAAAACAAATGGCTTGTCTGATGGCTGGCCATCAGTGTGATTGTTTGTTGGTTCTATGTCTGACCATCCATATGAATGCTGTCTGTATCACTGGCCATCACCAGCCATTGAATGTTGAATGGGCGACTATCGGTATGAATAGTGTATATGACTAAAATAGCTTGCAGTACCCTTCATAACATTTGATCATTAGGTTGCTTTTTGAGGTATCCAAGGAGGCTTCTTGGTACCTGGACATAGTCTTGGAAAAAATATTGCAGAAATCTCATTTTTCATAATATCTTCCTCAAATGTGAAATATAAACTGATGAGACATGTGGCTTTCAATCAATTGCCTAACTGGATTCATCCAGGTTTGTTTTCATTGATTTTTCCATAAAATAATGAAATGTTACTTGCAGTACAAATTATCTTCAAGACACTTTAAATTCTATAAATTTTTGTCTGTGTAAGTTTTTTCAACTTTTACATTTGGGTAATAAACTCCAAAGTGTCTTCTTTTAAATATGTCTAAATTGTGCATGTAGAGCAAATTGTTCAGTAACTACAATTATTTTAGTTTGGGGATGTCATTTCTGGGGATGTGCCTCAGGCAGGGGAGGTAGAAAGGGAACCGACATAGTCTTGGAAAAAAGCTTGCAGGAACCCCATTTTTCATTATATCTTCCTCAAATTTGAAATATAAACTGATGAGACTTGTGGCTTTCAATCCTTTACGTAATTGGATTCCTCCAGGTCTATTTTTATATATTTGTACATGAAATAATAAAACATTTTTTGAAGTTCACATTATTTATGAGGCACTTCAACTTTTATAACTTTTTATTTGTTTGAGCATTATCAACTCTGATTTGTTGTTAGTAGAGTGCCAAGTGTCTTCTTTCCAAAGAGACCTTAATTGTGCCTGTGGTACACTGTTCTCAGGAGCTATATTTATTTTAATTCAGGTATGTCATTTTCAGCTGTGAGCCCCTGAGTGGGGGTGCAGGTTAACAGGTTAAGTCTTTGGGGTACATATGTACCAGCTTTGCACACAGTGACAAAGTGATTTTGGCCCATTCTTCTCAGCAGATTTGCTCCAGGTTGTTCAGGTTGGTTGGGTGATGCTTGCGGACTGCAATTTTCAAATAGTGCCACAGATTCTCAATTGAATTGAGATCAGGACTTTGACTGGGCCACAGTAGGACATTTATAGTTTTGTTCTTGAGCCACTCCAATGTTGCTTTGGCCATGTACTTAGGATCATTGTCATGCTGAAAGTTGAATTTCCTCCCAAGCTTCAGTTTTTTAGTGGACTGAAGCGGGTTCTCTTGCATTATTTCCATATATTTGCTCCATGCATTTTCCTTCAATTCAAACAAGATGCCCAGTCCCTGCTGATGGGAAGCATCCCCAGAGCATGTTGCTGTCACCACAGCAACACATACTTCACTGTAGGGATGGTTTATCTTGAGGCATAGGAAGTGTTAGGTTTGCTCCACACATAGCGTTTTGAGTTTTGGCCAAAAAGCTCTATCTTGGTCTCATCTGACCACAAAACCTTCTCCCACATCGCAGCTGGGTCACTCATATGCTTTCTTGTAAATTGCAGATGTGCATTCAGATGGTACTTTTTGAGTAAGGGCTTCTTTCTTGCCACCCTCCCATACAGGCCAGCGTTATGCAGTGCTCTTGATATGGTTGACTGGTGCACCATTATTCCACTCCCAGCCACTGAACTCTGTAGCTCCTTCAAAGTGATTGTTGGCCTCTCTGTGGCTTCTCTCACAAGTCTCCTTTTTGTTAGAGTGCTGAGTTTTGAGGGACGGCCTTTTCTTGGCAGTGCCTGAGTGGTGTGGTGCAGCTTCCACTTCCTGAGTATTGATCCAACTGTGCTCACTGGGATATCCAAACATTTGGATATTATTTTGTACCCTTTCCCTAATCTATACATTTGTATTACTTTATCTCTAAATTCTGTGGAATGCTCTTAAGTCTTCAATTTCCTTTAGATTCACAGCCTGACCAATGATCCTTCAACAATATTTTTTTAATCCAGAAAATGTGATTGCAACTTTAATGATTCAAAGGTGGATACCAATGGGAAAGTAATTGTGTCCTCGTTAGGGCAATTTCTTTTATCTGTGTAACCTGACAGCTTCCACTGCACAGGGGTTGAATACTTATGCAAGCAAATTAATATTTCCTTTTTTTTATTTTAATTTTTTTTAAATTTCCCAACAAAAAATGCAAGGGAGAGTGGGAATAATCAGGTTTTAAAAGTGAGGCGGATTATGCAGTGACATGAGCATCAGACTCAATCAGGCGTATGTGAGACCTGTGTGTGTATGTGAGTATAAGCACCAGTGCAGTCATTTCAACAATAGGAGCTGACACCCAGGTGATTAGCAGGCATTATGGTTTGCTGGAGGGGTTGAGGTGGGAGATTTGGGGGGGTTTAGGGTCTCATTAATCTCTGTCTGTCATGGGTTTTCCACCCCACCCCCCAAACCTTCCACACTCAACCTGTCCATCACACTCAGTCTCGGTCTTTTTCTGTGTTTTTCTTTGGATAGTTAAAAAATTACACACGTTAAAAGTGCACCACATATATGTGGGGTCTGTGGATATCACTCGCTCTCTATGGGGATATGAGTAATCGTTGTACATTTTCTGTCTGTGTTTTGTCTGTTGTCTTATCTGTATTGAACATGAGGTACTTGTGGTGTGTGTTTTTCCATCTCTTTAACAGCATCTTGGAGCAAATTCCATTGTATTGCAAGCAAGCATCACTATTTGAACAAATCCTTAACCCTAAGTATTAAATCTTGGCATGTAGCTCAAATCATGTTGTCAGTGCTGGCAAGGGTAAAAGACGGCGGCTAAAGATGGATGTAGAAAAAGAATGAACATTATTGTTTTTTTTGCACAGCGGCTTTTGCATCTACTAAATGTGAGTGTGTGCGTGTCTGTGTACATTTGAGAGAGTGTGCAAGAGAGTGTTTTGTCGGCTCTTAGAGGCACAGCTGGGACTTGTTAGGGGCCCAGGAAACTGAGGTTTGTGCAGCAGAAGAGCTGGGGGGTTGCTGTGCCCCCTTTAGCTCTCATACTGTGCTCTATTCAACAACCCATCCTTAATGGATACATACATGAGACCTCCATGGTCAAAATCACAACCCATTATCTGCCTCTTATGTGGAGCCTTGTGATGTCTCCTTTGCCACCTTTTTCTCCACTTGTAGTTGAGGTTCAAGTATCTCTTTCCCCTTTTGGCCACCAACATCTCTCACCCAGCTTGCAGAGATGCCCCTCTGCACACCGGCTGTCAGGTTGTATGTAAACACACCAGGAGCAGGGGTCATGTGATGCAGGGGTGTATGGCAGTTGTGAACTCTCATGGGTTATGCCATGTAACCACATCTGCTGAGTTTGATGAATGTATGGAGCTTGAGATGGTAGCAGGGTTATGGTTATTTTTCAAATTTTTCATTCTAATGTTGTTTAGTTTTCATCAGGGACGTTTCCAGTGTTTTACAGTACTGGGGCACAGGTCCCCCATGAAGTAAAATATAGTGTATACTGTTAATATTTTACTGAGTGAAAAAGCAATCCTAACAACTCAACACAATGTGCAAGTGAGCTGTTTGAATAATTCAAACAGAACCGTGAACTGATTTAGACCATTTTGTGACAACCCTGATTTTTATTTTAGTTTCAGTATTTTAGGGCAACTAAAGCAAAAGTTTTTACTGATTTAATTTAAATCTATTTTACAGCATTACATTTTTTGTAATGCTGATGGAGCCAACTTAATGAAGGCTCCGGTTTAAAATAAATTTTTTGGTTTAGTTTTAGAGTGAAAAAGTAATTTAGTTTAGTTTTGTCCAACTATATTAGTTTTTCTTATTTAATTGCCATTAACAAATTGCCATTTTTCATAAAACTGGGTGGTAGACTAGCCAGAGAGGTAGGACGGAGGGCAGATCTGTCCTATTTTTCCCGACACTCCCTACACTGCGGCCTACCTGACCTACACCTGGTGTCTTTGCACCTTGGAATGGAATGGATGGATGTCTCCATGTGAATTGTCCTTGTATGAAGGCAAATGGACTGGAAATAGCAATCATAATTCATTCTGAATCACATCAAGTAGTCTTGCATAAGCCTAAATTGCATGCACAACAGTCTTAGAGATGATCGGGACCCAGAGGGGATATTATATGCTAAAATAGCTGCTCGGGGACTCTGCACAGTGCAGCCATGCACAATGGTGAGATCAGACAGATTTTCGAAAAACAAGCCAAGTTTTAATGTGATTTCGTTTCGAATACGCCCAGACAGCTTTCACATTTCAAGTTTCATTGTTTCCGTCAGTGTGTTTATAATATTGAATAATTTTTAGCTTTTTTGTGTGTGTGAATGTGTGTGTGTGTGTGTGTGTGTGTGTGTGTGTGTGTGTGTGTGTGTGTGTGTGTGTGTGTGTGTGTGTGTGTGTGTGTGTGCGTGTTTTTGTGATTTACGAGGACAATTTTGTAAGTTACAAATTAGTAATTACAAGGGTATTATGCTATAAATGTGATTTATGAGGACATTTCTAGTGTCCCCATAATTCAAATCGCTTAAAAATCATACTAAACAATGTTTTATTGAAAATGCAAAAATGCAGAAGGTTTTCTGTGAGGGTTAGGTTTAGGGGTTGTGTTAGGTGTAGAGGATAGAATCTATAGTTTGTACAGTATAAAAGTCATTATGTCTATGGAAAGTCCTCATAATGATAGGTAGACCAACGTGTGTGTGTGTGTGTGTGTGTGTGTGTGTGTGTATACATATATATGCGCATCAGTCTTTGACATGCTTTAAATCCTTCTCTCAGAGTGGGTGAGAAAATACTCATTACTTGATTGCTCAACTCCAACATAAGTACAGTGGGACACATTAAAACCTCAGCTTAACAGAGTTAAGCCTCTAGACTGAAACCCTGCCCTAATTAAAGGAATAAAATAAACAGCAGAAAGGCAAATAATAACATTGTAAAGTGGTGTTATAAGAGCTGGCTCTGGCCACACTGGCGTTGTCAAGATCCAACCTGTTAAAAAGGGGGCAGGCAGTGTGAATCGGTTTATTAGCATCTGTAATGTGGTTGCCCAGTCTGGTGCCAAGTACTGTGTCTCCATCCTGTACCACCCCTGTTGGGCATGGCAGCTTGTTTGCTACTAAGATGCCATGGCAGCCCAAGTGGCTAACTGTGTATATCTGCCTCCCAGAATGCTCTTGGAAGAGGACAGTTAGAGGACATTTTATTGTAACGCAAGAAAATAGTCCTCCGCCCTCCCCCCTCTCCATTCAACTGCTAGTGGAGAGTTGTTGGTACCATAATTTCCCACAAGTTCAGACATACACATTTTCTTAGACTTTTTATTTCTTTTGTTCTGATTTACGCAGCTGAATTAATGCTCTTTGAATGAGTGTGTGAGGGCGGGTTTGCAATAATATTCAATGTTGCATATTTCTTGGGAACATTATGAGACACTTCAAAGCTTCAAGAGTGGCGTCAAAGCAAGCTACTGTACCTTTGGAAAATTGGATAAAATTAAACAGTTTGATAAACAATGATCCTCACAGTGATGATTTATGGAGCAGACATAGAAATGATTTGGAATCCCACCGCAGACATCTTAAAAGTCCTTTGCTGTCCGATTCGTATCACAGAGAATCCACACTCCAGTGTTTGTCTTTGGAGCCATTAGAAGTATCAGAGCACCCATCATTAGGTCAGATAAAGGAACAGCCTGGAATGTGGGTTGAATTGAAACCAGCACCATGAGATTTTATGATTTAGAGGGCGAGTTATCCTCCTGTTGCAAAGGTGAATGAAAGCCACTACAGGTCCTGTTTTAGGGGATCAATGGGACTCAATTGCGAGTGATAAAGGGCTTTTAAGTGTTTTTTTAAGCTGATCAGCTCAGAGGTGGCTTGGACCCATTTATCAGGGTTTGCAGAGCGGAGCTGCCATAGATGGCTTGGTCTGAGTGTGCTCCAAACCATCTGTTCAGCCTCATTCTCTGTCACCGCATGGGTGACACCATGACGTGTGGTCTGGAGAGTGGAAAATTTCCTGCTGTCCACTGTCGGAGTGGAGTCCGGACAGCTGTAGCCCCCTCAAACAGGAGAGAGGGAAAACACAGGGTGGGGAAAGAAAACATGTGAAAGAGGCAGAGAAAAGAAGCCATCAGCAAGGGTCTGGCAGGTGTGGTGGTTTTGCTCTGTCATCACGGCCTTGGCTGTTTGAACCTTCAGCTCTGCATCTGGAGGAGGATTAGGACTGTGGCGCTGGGGTTAAGCTCTCTCGACATTCTCACCAATGCATAGGCCCACACGGAATCAGTGTGCACAGAGTTTTACAGACTTAAAACAACCGTCATTCACAAAGATCTACACATCCCCTGCCCCTTGTGTGTTTATTAAATATTTTAGCTAATTTTAATTATGCTTTCGGCTGTAAGAGAGTGTGTACTTTCAGCTCCATTAAACACATTTTGCTCAGTTTAAATCCATTCCACAGAATTCCATAGATTATCCCCAAATATCTGCACAGAAAATGTTTAAAAACAAATAGTGCACGTTCCATCTGAACCTAATTTCCCTGAAAGTTTTCATTGTCCTTTTCTCCAATCAACTACTCTTTCACTCCATCATCCATCTGTTGTGAAAAAGATAAATGGATGGAAGAATGGGTGCTTTTCAATGAGGTAAAATCAGTTTGGTTTGGATGGGATAGAAGATTTAAGGGAAGTCTCTGTTCCTTTATCTACAAAAATCTCTTTCATTTATAGACATTGGAAAGTTATTTAAAAATAACTTTTCCCATTATTTTCCATTGTAACCGAAGGGGTAGAGAATATCGCACATAAAGTGGGAGGTTTTAGAGATGAGCAGTAATCGCTTTATCTCTACATGCAGAGGGTAAAAATGCCACTCGCGACTGGGTTTATGCAGTGTGCAGCGTGGATAAAATGTGTAATGGAATTTATTTGCCTGTTTATGACAGGCGGGTTAACGAGGGTGTGGAGAGGATAGGAGAAGGAGTGGGCTTGGAGCAAGAGAGACGAATTACACCCACAGATGCATTACACTCATCATGGGCTCATTGAATTTGAAGACTCTGAAAGACTGTAATTTCTAGTGAAATAACCAATGCAGATGCAAGCTGCTTGGAGACAAATAGACAGGACATGTTTCACACCAGCGTAAATATTAGTCTCTAAGGAGACACTTAGTCCTTTCTGTATTCGAACAACTGTGAAGTTTATCAGAGTTTGACCATTGCATGAATTAAAATTCTGTCATCTATTACTCACCTTCATGTTATTTCAAACCCATATGGCTGGCTTGCTTCTGTGCAGCAGAAAGCTTAAAAAAGCACACAAGTGTGTCATAAAAGTAGTCCATGTGATTGTGCTTCATATTCCAAGTCTTAAACTCTGTAAATCAAATATGGTGACTATGTCAATATGTCAAATTTCATTGCTTCTTGTGTCATGATCTCATGATATTTTGTCACGAGACACACTAGAATCTATGAGGTATGTTAAGCATGATAGAATTTTTATTTTTGGGTGAACTATTCCTTTAAGTTTAGCATGGCTGTGCTCCTTCAGGCCCAGCCCTGGTAGCTGTGGTCCTGTGTTGTTTTATTGCATTCAGCGTGGTGTTGTGTGGTGTGGGTTTGGTAATTGGGTTGTGGCCAGTGGGGCTGAGGGTACTTCATTTTGGTCTGTGGTAACCTCACTCCATACACCCCTCCTGTCTTTGGCAATCCAATAAATGGCCCCGTTTATGAAACCACCTTTTCATCCATCCACCAAATGACGTAACCAGACCCTTAAACGAGCTTTCCGCCAACCGGCATTGGTCTGATGCTTTTTTTATCGCATGGAGAAGCGTTGACGAGAATGGAAAAAGCGTGCTCTGTCTGTGCTGTGGTATGACCAAGCAATATGTATGTGTGTTATACAGATGACCACACAGGACTCTGAGTCCCCCACAAGCCAAGTTGTCCTGCAAGGCCTGTTTGTGGAGAATTCTAAAACAAATCCTTCAGGCCTTGATTCTGTCAGTGACTGCCTTCTTTCCAGATTTAGACCTGAGAAGCAGACAGTGCTGTTTGTCTGCACCAAGCAATGTTTGAAGTAGGTGAGATTTATTGTGACCGACCTTGGTATGAGCACGGATGTCTTAAACACAGACGCAGACTTGCAAGTATGAAAACACAGATTCATGAAGCATCTGAACCTTGAGTGGCTAAGGCCATCTTTCTGTATGTTGATCGTATAGATAGTGGGAGCCATAGAGATTATTCCTAAACTGAGAGTAGCCATGCATAAGTTATTTTACATAACATATATTCGCAAACATTGCACAAAAAATAATAATAACTGAATTAACACAAATTCTCTTGTTCAAATGTTTATGTATAGGTCCTAATATCATGTGTTACCTCCTAAAGCATTATTAACTTGTATTGACCCAAAGCAACTTACAGCACACTTATTATAGGAACAACCATGGGCACAATGGTAAACCATGTGGGACTGGATCCACCAGCCTTTCGGTTTCCAGTTCTCATCTTTAACAACAATGCAACACCACTGCTCTACAAAGAGATTGGCTTGTTGCTGGGCTAAAATCCTCCTCCTGGCTCGTGTCTTTTTTAGTGGAAGAAAAGCTTGCAAGGTTCCTCATGCCATCCTCATCATATGTCAGTGGTGCCGCTAGAACACTGAACACACAACAAAACAGCAGAACAGAAGCTTTACTTCTCCTATAACTCATAACCACTGTCACGGACACATTAGTCATAATGAAAAGCCATGAACTGTCCAAAAGCTGCAGAATATATCTGGCTTATCCACGCTTGCATTTTAAAACCATCTACACTGTAGACATGTCACAGAGGGGAAAAGGAGGGGTGGTTGCTTTGGAATATGTCTTTAAACTGCAATGCCTTGTCTACTGCAGATGAAGCTTGGCTTCAGGGCTGTATGTCACATTGACAGGCGTAATCCCTCGTTTGTTGTCCAGTGGTAAGCCTCCATGTTCTTCCATGTGTCTGTGTGTTGGTATCTACTGCGTAGACCGAACACATCTTTCTCCCACAGTTCCATCTGTTGCAATAATAGTTTTCGCAGGTGCCACTCATTGACAAGCTTAATTTCTCAGAAAGCGAGTTCTGCCCTACTCCCTCATCTTCCTCTCTCCCTTCTGTCTTCAGTTTTGTTTAGAGGCTCCAGCTGTGTTGCTCACCGCAACTTTGACTGCGTTTCCCAGGTAACCAATTTTGAGTGAACTCCTGTGAGATGGAGTGGTCTAGAGAGAGAAGTGTAGGTTCCTGGTCATGCTCTGCATAGCGAATCTGAAGTGGTCTCTACTTTACCGACTTTTCTCATTTCCTGCACCTGCTCCGGCTGTGTGTCTGTCTGTCTAACCATGGTCTGGTTTTGTTTGTTAGTTTATTCTTGGCAAAATAATTTTTTGTATAATGTTTGTGCATGCAAATACAGGATGCTGTGAAGTACAGTATGTTTATGTCTTCCAGTGCTCTCTTCTGTGCTACTTGAATGAACAGGACTCTGGAAAATGTGTTACCATAATGGTTTCTATCATCTGATTGGTGAACACATTGCAAAATGTTTCTTGGCGTTATGATGAAAAATGTAGGTCGAAACCGCTTTTTTCCACTAAGTTTACCTTTTCATTTGTTATGAAATCTAAATTTATGGACTATGATGTTAAATTCCATAAACTCTGCATCAATCCTATGCTAGGTCCAGCAAGACTTTCTGTATGTTCTCCTCTTGAGGTTTAGAGATTACACTCTCTCTTGCTCACTTTCTTTCTCTCTCTTTGCTTGCTCTCTAGCTGATGTGATCCAGATGGCTTGGTGCTGTCAGTCCAGGCGTGTGTATGTTCCCAGAGGAGGCTAGGCCAAAGGAGATAGGCAGGGGAGAGCGGTGTGTTTGTGTTTGGCTCAAGGATGTGCTGGCCACCCTTTTGCTCTGCTGCTATCAGCACTAATTAAGGTCGGCCTGTCAGCCTTAAAATGGATGATGAGAGCCGAGGTGCTATGGGAGAGAAGGGGTCCGCACATTGCACACCATGTGTGTTTGCTTGTGCGGTCATTTCCACATTTGTATGTCTTTTCTCTGTCAGATCACATATTCTCATCTTTTGTAGGTAACAAATGGAGATCAACAAATTTGCCTGTATTTTGCCATTTTTAGATGATAGACCTGTATATAGCAGTCAGGCCAATTGGATAATGATAGACCAATATATGAGTCAGGCTGAGTAATCGTCCGATATTTTGCCATTTTGAGAGTATCTTATTGGCCGAAAGATGAATAAATTGGCCAGTCGGAGTAATCATCTGATATTTGGATATTTTGAGATTATTGTAATGAGCGAAAGATCAATGTATTTGGCCAGGCAATTAATCAGCTGTTATTTTGCCATTTTGAGATTGACATATCGACCAAAAGACCCATAAATTGGCCAGGTCAACTAATCAGATGATATTTGGCCAATTACAGATCATCAGTATTGGCCGATAGACTAATGTATTGGCCAGGTCAACCAATCAGACAATATTTCACCATTTTAAGAAGATCACATTTGCTGAAAGACAAAAAAAAAAATAGGCCAGGCCAACTAATCTGCAAATATTTGGCCATTTTGAGATTATCATATCTGGCAAAAGACCAATACATTGGCCAGGCTGATTAACAGTTGATATTTGGCCATTTTGGAGTTATCATATCGCCCAGTAGACAAGTATATCAGTCAGACCGACTCATTGACCAGTGTTTACAATTTTCAGTATTGGCTGATAGTTGGCCTATGGACCAATATGGCCGAGCCTTTTAATTGCCCGATATCTGGGCATTTCAATATTTTGTTGGTCAAAAGACCAAATATTAAGGCCAGGCTGATTTGCTTTATATACTGTTCATCTTTCTCTCAAGATATCTGTATTTGCTTTGGTCATTGACAAACCCATATCAGTCGACCACTTATAACAAATAACACGTGTGCTGCCCTCCTTTTGTGTGAAACCAACATGCTAGTGTGAAAGGGAGAAATTCTTATTTATTTTCTTTGCAAAACCTCATATCAGCTATAAAAACACTAATTTAAAAGAACTCATTACACTCCTCTTAAAAACACTCAAATACAAGCTCTTTTCCTTATTCTCTTGGTTTCGCTGAAGGCCTTCCTTTAGCTGCAGGCTTTTAAATTCACATTTGTGTCTAGCAAAGCCCTCGTGCCAAATATGATTCAGCATGTGTTTCCAGGTGTCTTGCATGTTCCAGTTTTGTGTCTCTCTGGGATCCGCTAACAGTCACTCATGCACTACTATTCTGTATAATACAAGATTAATATAGCTATTACTGTGTTCAGGAAGTACAAAACCCATACTTTCAGATTGCTTATACCCCAGAATTTATAGCTTTTGGTGAGTCAATATTAGCTTTAAAGGCGCAAAGCTATACAATTTTCTTTAACGTTTCATAGTGCCCATCCAGAGAGGATGTTCAGCGCGAGCATCCTCTATAACTCTCCATTTAATCCAGCACTCTGGTACCAACTCAAAAGTAGCGGATGTGTATCTCTTTTTTTTAGGCCAGTAAAAGCAACCGTTGAAAGTCCTCCATGCCCCCGGGTAGCAATGAACAGTGAACGGACACCATATTTCTCCCTACGTCTCCCACATGACAAACGCATACGCACCAAATGGAGAGTTAACGCCATATTTCTCTCTCTTCCTCATAACACACACACATTTCCCTGGAAAAAAGGCCCTTGAAAGCCTGGCTGTGGCTTCGAGCCAGGGAATGATGGAGATTTAGGGTTATTTTTTTATTTTTTTAATGTGCTGGGGCTCTTCCAACACTCAGTTTGTTTAATGCGGCTGGCCTGTATTTTATTTTTATGTGCTAGATCAGGCAGTATCAGGTAGGACTTAGTACTGATGGATTCTGCTGATAACGTTCTCTGAACTCTCCCCTCCCAGCTAATGGTGTCCTCCAAATTCCTATCCTTCAGATCAGCGCTCTGCAAATATTGAAGTGTTAAAGGAATGACCAATAGCTCTATTATAGCTTAGATTAGTGGTCGACGGATATGGGTTTTTTAATGGCCGATGCCGATAGCAATCGCATTTACTCCAAAAATACTAAATCAAACCAATTGTACATACAGTACATAGTGAATAAGACATTTACTTATAGCATACGTGAAGCACTTTTATTTTGGGCTGCATCGGAAAACATAGGCAGCTGACTTGCTACCTTGCTGCCTAATCAGTTAATGGCTTAACTAACAGCTGTTTTGAATGAATGGAACTCTTATGGAAACTGGTCTCTGAACAGTTTGAAAAGCACCTTATTTTCATCCTACCTCCTTATACAGCCTCCGGAGGCAGCATTTTAGTTTTCAGATGCAGACTTGAAGTTATCCAGCGCAAGCCTGGCAGTCTCCTGACAGTTTAAACAGCCTGGATTGCCTGTTTGGATTGTTACATGTCAGATTTGTGAATGAAATGAACTTTTGATCCTAATCCTGAAATTTTGATTCTGGCTGATAGACTATGTGCTGCAGAGGAAGATATTAGATGAGTGCTTGACGGGAAGAAAACACTGGATTTTAGTGAGGTTCGTGAATTATTGCAGATAATCAGAAGTTTTATTGATATTTGCCTTATCATTAAACAAGACACTTAAAATCACAGAGAACTGTTGAGGAGAAATAGGGAGAATGAAACAGGTTAGCACGTTAACGTTATGAGCTCAAATGCGTCTACAACCCTCTGATATGCTGACCGCTTAAATGACACTGTGTTGCACACCTGTCTATTATTGTAGTAGCACAATGGCACGTATCAACAAAACGAATTACTGGGCGTTTAGATTTCTCAGTCGCTTCACATGCAAGCAGGTGATTTTTGGCACCCTCAAGAAAAAAATTGTCCAAACAGGAAAATGTATGAAGATTTATCATCCTCAGCGATATATTGGTCGACCACTAGTAAGATATCACATAAGTGTGTGTAGAATGGGGAAAAAAAAGTGAATATCCATTTTTTCTTGAAGTTGCCCCGGAATTTGTGGCTTGGCCTTGAGAATGTGATAACGATTTGAGAAAGCAATGCTAGTATGTGTGTTTTGGATTGTGTGGTTTTTCATGTCTTTAAAACTGTTAAATGTCAGTGGTTGTGCTTGCTAAGGCAACTATAATTGCTCATAACGAAGGGATTTAAATAAAACCTAAACCCTCAGTATTGAACTTCGGACATGAATCATACCTCAAATGATGCGCCTTAATGAGTAAAGGTGTGCCATTACTTTTTTTAAATGGTCACAGGGGGTCACAATGGGGGTTGGCTCTTTTTACTTGGGCCTCTTAGCAACCGCCCAGAACACCCTAGCCACTATGAACCACAGGTGGTTGCTAACATCCATCCATCCATCCATCACTGTTTCAGATTTTGTAATAATTTCTGTATTTTCCAGGAAAATGCAGAGGCTTATCTTTCTTCCTGAATATTCATGCTTGAGGCGACCATTTAAGATAAACGATTTCAAGTGATGAAAGTAGCTGACCTCAGATCTGCATTCGTTTAACATTCCTCCCTCATTTTGCCATCATTAGTGTCGAGCTGTCGTCATACAGAAGGAATTACAGTGATAAGTCTCATTCAAGACTCACCACTTGGGCCATTCCTGGAATTCTGTGCGGTGTCCACTGCTCCGGTGGCTCCACCAAAACCGTGTGTCCCTGTCACGGAGCTGTTGTAAATCTGTCGCACTCTTCCCACTTCCCTAGGCTATTCATTATCTCTCCACTGCCGTACACACCCATAGACCCACAGAGTGATAGAGCCTGGGAACAGAGGGATGTGTTGTATTTTTAGGACTTCTGGAAGACTTCTAAGAAGAGGAGAAAGAATGATGCTTAGAGTACAGAGAAAGACATTTGAGTGTTGAGGGCAGTGATGAGATATGTTGATTGATGGGTAATTTCCTCTTTCTCTGATTGGCTCTGTCGTGGGAGGTGATTGACCACTTGACCTATTATTGATCATTATGAACTCCTTATCTCCCTTGGAACAAAGGTGTCACAGTGCTTCTAAAAAAAGACTTTTTTGGGCCTTCTTTTTTGTCTTCTTTTAATACTGGAACACACAAACTCTGTTTCAAAACCTAGTGAGCTAGATTGCTATTTGCTGCCTACATTGGCAGCTGCTTAACAAGGAAACAAACTAACCACAATGGAACCTTGTAAGTGACTGATTTGGAATACTATACATAGGCACCAACTCTGTGTGCAACACAAAGTGTTCCTAACCTATAGGGCACTAGAGAGTTGATTCAATTGATTCCACTAGTCTTTGATGTTAGCATGTTGTTAAGCTAACAATAGAATATTCTGATTAGCAAACATTTGTAATTAGATTGAAAATATTTAATCATTACTTTTTGGCAAGTCTGTCTCTCTTCTCTTCCTGTGGCCATCCATGCCCGTGCTATCAGCATGCCCAGTGTCTAGGAAATATTACATCATGGAGGAAAAAACTCTGTCCTTGTTAATAGATAAATCTAAGGGGACACATGCATTGTGAAAAATAAATGGAAAATTAGAGAAATGGAAGAAGTCTGATTTGTTGTTCTCCTCTGCTTTGGACCTGTACCAAACTTTCCCTCATTTCCTGGGATTCAGAGTTGTTGGAGAGAGTGCATATTATCATGACCTGAATAAGTGCATAAGCGTCTGTTTACATGGATGCATAAACATGCTAGTCCATCACTTTGGACTCCTTATGATCTATATACCAGAGCACAACCTTGCACTTCCTGTTATTTTGCATCTGCAACATGTCTCTTCATACAACCCTCTCTAGTACTTGTTCTTCAGTACCAAGTCATGACTAAAATGAAATAAAGGTAACAAACAACTATACTGAGAAGAAAAAGAGACACTCATCTTAAGTAATTTCATTGAAACAATCTTTACTTAATTCGATACCAATATTCATTATTTCTTGCTGTGATATTAAAAAAATATCACTGGTTTTGGGATTGTGACAACCCTACTGCCCTCCCTGAATTTCTCTCTTTCCATTTGATTTTAATTTTTAGCCTATGCCGTCCTCATGCGTTTTGGTGGGACAGATGCAGAAGGGCTCATCTGGATTAGGCAGAGGGGTTATGAAGTTGAAGGGGAAGTACTTTTTTGCCCAAAGTAAACTGACTCACCTCTGGGATAGCTACTGCCTGTGGTCTGAAACTGACCAAAATGAGCACAGCCAGTCAGGAGGTCAGAATTAAAAGGTCTATCTGACAGGACATGTTAGTTCTTAGAGGCCTCCTGGAACATCCCCAGCCTTCATTTTATTAGTTTATGCCAGAACAAATTTTTTTTTTTTACAGAGCTGGGTGGCGTGTGTGTGTGTGCATGTGCGTGCGTGTCGTGTGTGCGTGTGTGTGTGTGTGTGTGTGAGTGTGATACATCACATCTCCATTGCCTTTGATGGTCGAAATGACAGAATTAATAGTTGTATGGTAGCCCACAGGCATTGCACATGCACTGTGCATTTGTAAGAGGGAGAAGCATACTTCTGTCAGGTACATAGGCTTTTTTCTGGAGCTGTGATGTCACTTTGGATAGAATCAGGTCAGCCAGTTCCTCCAAGGAACCAAGGAGAAAAGACAGAGAGAGAAAGAGAGAATGGAGTTTGCCAGTGATTGGCAAACCGATAAGAGATCAGAGCAGAAAACTAGAGATGACAATGGAAAGATTCAAAACCTATTGTGCTACATACTTAGACAGGATTTTAAAGGGCCTCTTTTTTTCTCTAGAGTCTCCAGTGTGATGTGCTTGAGGAGTGCTATTTGTATGCTTGTGTAGAGCATTCTAAATCAGTTACTTACTCTATGTGGTTCCATTTCAGTTAGGATGCTGCCTTAAAATGTTACTTAGGAGGCAGCTCGCTTAGGTTTTGGTACAGAGCAAGGGATTGTCTGCATATAAAGAGTCATAAAGACAGAGGAAGAAAATGAGAAAGAGGAAAAAGAAAAAGATGCTGGCGGACGATGTATTTGACACATTGTCTTACCTTTACCACTGACATTCTCGATCATTTAATGTGGCTGAACCATTTCACACATTCTCCAGTGTTTTGTCTCTGTCTGTTAGCACACAGGCAGCAAATCCCTTAACCATCTTGTTTGCCAGTATGGAGGTGATTTATGTCACTCCTTTCATTCTGATATTACATTTTCGTTTAACCCAACAGAGCCCAATACGTGTAGTAATATTTTTAGAATAATTAATCTTTGTCTCACTAAAATGACTTGTTACCATAGTAACTATGCATCAGTGAATATTCCTAGGTGTAATTGCTACCAGGACATAATCTGAACTTCATCTGCAGTAAAGCCTGTCCATAGTCATCAGAATACTAATTGTGTTTTTGGTCCTCCAAACAGGCAGGAGGCTCTATTGGCAGCCATTAGTGAGAAAGATGCCAACATTGCTCTTCTGGAGTTGTCAGCATCAAGGAAAAAGAAAACTCAAGACGAGGTGGCTCTTTTGAAGAGAGAGAAAGATCGACTTGTACAACAGCTCAAACAGCAGGTAAGAATTGTATTTATTTATTTATTTTCCCCCAATTTGGAATGCCCAGGTCCCACTACTTAGTAGGTCCTCGTGGTGGCGTGGTTACTCACCTCAATCCGGGTGGTGGAGGACAATTCTCAGTTGCCTCCACTTCTGAGACAGTCAATCCTTGCATCTTATCACGTGGCTTGTTGTGCATGACACTGCGGAGACTCCTAGCATGTGGGGGATTCACGCTACTCTTCGCAATCCACACATAACTTACCATGCGCCCCATTTTGAGCGAGAACCCCTAATCGCGACCACGAGGAGGTTACCCCATGTGACTCTACACTCTCTAGCAACCGGACCAATTTGGTTGCTTAGGAGACCTGGCTGGAGTCACTCGGCACACCCTGGATTTGAACTCGTGACTCATGGGGTGTAGTCAACGTTAATTCTCACTGAGCTACCCAGGCCCCTTCAGCTGGTAAGAAATGTATTTATCCAGAATGAACTATCCTTTAGGCCTATATCTTGGACTGTGGCATGAGGCAAAACTTTAAACTAAAAAAAACATTTTAGACAGTCTTTTTCCTAGTTTCCTATTGGATTTATTCACATTTCACCCACAGGAATTATGTTGGAAACTCTAACTAGAAAAATAGACACCAAAAGTATGATTTTAGCCAGCTTTACAACTCATGAAACAAACATTTTTTGTTTTACTGAAGAATTCAAGGTGAAGTGTGTAATTTCTGCACCATTAGCATCATAAACTGATATTTTGGCCGAAATGACACTTCACACTCTGCATATCATGCTGGGACAGGAGAATGTATTTTCTTTTACATTTTATTCATAAGAGTTTTACCTAAAATATAAGCTTCACATTTGTGCTTTTAAACCCTCCTGCCTACTTGCCGGCCAAGTCTTAATTTTTATGTATTCCATTCCCTGTAAAGCCATTTCACATTTGTTTGTACACATTTAAGTGACGAGTGAAAATGATCATGTCTCATAATCGAAAGCATGCCACAGATGCTGTCCATAGACATTAACTTGATACTAACCTGGAATATACTGCTAAGAGGGGAGTGATTGCCCAGAAATATAAGATCATACAGGATATCCTCATGCTGGTTCCATAGTATCAGTAACCAGCTGACCTTCTGGATAGCTGGCATAGTTTAAGGCCTGTTCTGCGATGCTGTTTAGCAGTTCAAGGACAGGGTAAAGTGTACATTTTGGAAGAAGTAAACCAATACGTTGGGAACGAAATTCATAGTTTGGAGATGCAAACATGGTACAGTTATCCAGCCGAAGACCCATCAAGGAGGACAATTTTAGGATTGTTGGACGCCTCCTTCACGTTCCCAGAAACAACCTATGAATACATGCACACTAACTCATGCGCACACAGACTTGTTCCCTTGCATGCTGATGAGTCTCTTACAACCAGTGGTAATTTCTCAGGCCAGCAAAGCCTTCTCTGCTGGCCTAACATGCCAAATAAATACATATTTTTCTTCCTTTCATTCTTAATCGCTAATATTTTTAATCGCTTTCCACTCTTAATCTACAAACAAATAGAGAAAAACTAAAAGTTTATCCAGTCAGAATTTATTCCTCGATGCTTACAAGCAAAGTGTGACAACTGCTTCACAAATCGCACGCCCATAGCCAAGCTCATTAGCAGAAGCAGTGCGTGAGTCTGAGCTCCACCCCTCAGGCCTTCAGAATTTCTACAGAATCCCTCAACAGTGCAAATGAATGAGCAACTAAAGTCAGATTGTCAGATTCATCAGCCAATCAGATTGATTTACTTGTTTTTGGTGGATGTGATCTTTAGGATATGTCTCAGTGGAGGCCTTCTAGCTGTCCTTGAGTGACGCAATCACGCTTTAAGTGATGTATGTAATTTGAAAGCAAAGATCTTGCTGATGAGTCGGCTGTCACTGCCACATCACCATTGAGAAGTAAATTGGTAAGCGCTTTTTGCATTGTTATAGCAACATCAGGAGTTTAAGTGTAAATTAGGCTGCTTGAGCATTCAGTGTCGGATCAAGTTTTGAAAAGTAATGCTGCATTCCATTCAACTTGGAGAGTCCCATTTGGCAACTTCCTACTAAGAAAAGTGTAATGGAATGCATCTTGAAGTCAGAATTACAACTTGTAGGCTCGTGCAGAAATTTCTGTCAAACAAATATGATACAAAGATACAAAGTAAGTGATAAACATTAACTTTATTAAGAAATATCAATAAATGAGTTCGTTTCCACATTACATGATATTAAAACTGGGAGAGGGAGAGCCTTTTCGGTTGTGGGTAGTATTTTATGGAATAGTTGCCTATCAGTATCAGTTTGTCACCTTCATTATCTGCTTTTAAAACTTCTCTTAAAACTCATATCTTTACATTGGCTTTTAATAGCATGTATTGTCCTGGTCTTGAACTGTTGTGTTTTAATAATTTTGTATTTATAATTTTGTATTGTACAGCACTTTGGTCAGCCTTGATGCTGTTTTTAAATGAGCTATATAAATAAAAAGAACTTGAACTTTAACAAACGCCTGCGGAAACAGGTGTATAAAACATTATAATCTCTTTTGATAATCGTACACCTGAAGCACAAATGGTAGCGCTGCAGCAATGTTTATCAGTTGGGTTGCTAGGGAGACAAACCCCTGCTAAGCTAGCGGGATCATAGAAGTTTTGTTTCCTTAAAGATCATCTTACAAATATCATGGAAAGGAATGCATTTTTGATCGAAGATATCAAGTAGGAATATCCCACATCCATCTTGAATGGAAAGCAGCATAACCGTGTACCCTTTCGAAACAACATTTATTGCAAGCAAGATTTAAATCACAAATATTATTAGATAGATTTTTGAATCTCTGTTCGGAGGCTTGCTTGAGCATTAAGTGTCATTTCAGGTTCTGGCTTTCGTGCATGGATGTGTTTTATAATGTCAATTGGTATTACTAGTTCGCTGCGACATACTGTATGATGCCCAAAGGCATAGAGTGTCTTATTCATTGTGAAACTGTGTTTTCTTAATGGCATGATTGACAGTGAAGTCCTAGACTTTAAATGCATGGCTGCCACTGCTTACAACCCTGAACAAGGCATAGTTCACCTAAAAATTCAATTCTTGCATCATTTACTCACCCACACGTCATTCCAAATCCATATCACTTTAGTAATTCTGTGGAACATAAAAATAAACATTTTGAAAATAGTTTTTCATGCAATTACAATTAACTGCTTCAGGCTGCAAAAGGACAATAAAGCAACATAAAAGTATCATAAATGTGGTCCATATGACTTGTGGACCAAGTCATCGAAGGCAAAATATAGCTTTGTATAGCTATATCTTTGAGGAATAGACCAAAATTGAACTCATTCTTTCCTGAAAATCTGCCCTAATGTATCTCTCATTGCTGCATTCATGGGTTTATAAGAGATGTAGAAATGTTTGAATTGTGAAAGAATCTTAGAATATTTTTAGTGATTCTTTTCAATGAAAACCAGTATGAAGGATTTGTGAACAAATCTACAAATGGACAGTCTGTCCAAACCTATTCTATGGCTTTAAAGACTTGAACATATAGTGACTTGAAAAGACTTATTATAAGACTTAAATATAGTGCACAAGTAGTACTCATACGAGTTTGGAACAACATGAGGAAGAGTTAATACATTATGTTAATACATACACTACATTCAAACACACATTTTGTTTGCACTTATTTGCACAACTTGCACTTAAAAAAAAAAAATTCTTGTTTCCAAAACCAACCAGCCACACACACATACAGCACCCAGTGCCCAGAGAAAAACAAACAGCAGGATGAACAAAACGTGCATTTTAGCTCCATTCATGCTCACAAGCACATGCGTACACACACTCACACACTCGTCCGTCTCTCTCTGAATGGCAGACTATCAGTGCTTTGCATAGCTGCAGCATTCCACAGGAAATGGGTGTCAGAAGTGCAGATACCTGTGGGGCTCAGTTCTCACCCACAGCCCCAAGAAAAGGAGGGCAGCCCGAGCCCCCTCCCTAGCACTGTCAATCACAGCAGGGGGGAATTTGGTTAAGAGCCAGTCTGAGGCCAGTTGCTCTCTTGACATACTAATGGTTCAGGTCGTTATATGGGTTACTCATGGTCCTAAATCAGTTATTTTGAGCAGTTTTACTTCTGGGTCAAAGTTAGGAGAGGGTACAAAAAAGTTTAGGTACCCTTGGTTTGCCCTGACCTTCGTGTATCTGTTTTTCTGAGCTTAATTTATACCAGACGTAGACTTTACAAAGACACTATACTTAATTAAGATCAATTATCTTCCTCAGACATTAATATTCTTTAAAGGGAT
Source organism: Xyrauchen texanus (assembly GCF_025860055.1). Taxonomy (NCBI): domain Eukaryota; kingdom Metazoa; phylum Chordata; class Actinopteri; order Cypriniformes; family Catostomidae; genus Xyrauchen; species Xyrauchen texanus. The sequence continues at coordinate 21,630,678 of NC_068320.1, read as the reverse complement.
AGTGTACCCAAGAATTTAAATTGTCATTTTCTCACCCTCATGTCATTTAAAACTCACTTGACTTTCTTAAGGTGAAGTTTAGCAGAGTGTCTAAGCTGTTATCTTGCATACATTAAGACCAGGAGTTGTCAAGCTCTAAAAAGGACAAAATAACACCATAAAATCGTCATAACAGTAGTCCATGTGCTTTATTGCCAAGTCTTCTGAAGCCATATGAAAGTTATGTGTGAAAAAAATTACATTTAAGTTGTCATTTACTAACAATCTTGCTTGAAAGCCATGTCTCATTGTGTGAAGTAGAGCAGCTTGGACATTCTGCCACAAATAACTCCATAAAATGTGTTCCATGGAACAAAGAAAGTCTTATGGCTTTTGAAAGACATGAGTGAATTTTAATTTTGGATAAACTATTCCTTTAAGATCGTTACTTTTGCGCTGTATAAACTGGATGTAGATTTGGCCACAGGAGATGATAAGCCTAGAGCTGTTTAACATGGCCCAGGGGAAGGGCGAGTGCTGTCTACTGTTGCAGCCTCTGGATTCAGGGGATCAGGGTCGTAGGAAGGGATTGACAGGAGATGAGTGTGACATAGTGGTACATCAATGGAGTATTTATCTTTCACTTTTTGAAGAGGCAGATGTGCATAAAGATGCAGGGCTGATAATGGCTCTGAGGAGGGAAAATTCCTTTTCATACTTGTCAAGTCTTGTAAAAAAAAATAAGAAAAAAGAATGGTGTCATAACGTGGCATTACACTGTGTGCTAACCAAGTGTCAAACAATAAATCATATCTCTTCTATATCATTATGTCCTAGAAATCAGTCACGACTTTCAACTGCATTGCATAGCATGACATTTTCTTCATCACTTTACTTCTATTTTTGTTGCACTTGGTAACCCTGCCTACGGTGAAATCTCATTGGTCCAAAATCTCACACTGCATAGCTGTTAATTAAACAATTATGTGTTTATTGATGGTGAATATGTCGCATTTAACTGAATTTTCCATTTTGTGAGGATAGAAAATGTATTTGAGGCCTAAAATGTACAAAAACTTGCTTTAAACACAAAAGGAAATGTTACGCAGTATGTTAGTCTCAGTCACTTTCATTGCATCTTTTTTCAATACGATTAAAGTGGAGGGCCTGGGTAGCTCAGCGAGTAAAGACGCTGACTACCACCCCTAGAGTCGCCAGTTCGAATGCAGGGCATGCTGAGTGACTCCAGCCAGGTCTCCTAAGCAACCAAATTGTCCCGGTTGCTAGGGAGGGTAGAGTCACATGGGGTAACCTCCTCGTGGTTGCCATAATGTGGTTCTCGCTCTCGGTGGGGCTCGTGGTGAGTTGTGTGTGGATGCTGCGGAGAGTAGCGTGAAGCCTCCACACGAGCTATGTCTCCGTGGTAACGCGCTCAACAAGCCACGTGATAAAATTACTTCTTTTTTTGTGTTCCATGGAACAAAGTCATATGAGTTTTGGAACTGCCTTTTCTATAAAATGTTTTTAGTTACAGTGAGGCAATTAAAACAGAAGTGAATTGGGCCAATTTTTGGAGGGTTTAAAGTATGAAATGTGAAGCTTATAATTTGATAGAAAGCACTTACATTAATTTTTGTTACTTGAGCGATGAAGTTTAAATCGTCATTTTAGCTTTTTAGGGTTTGTTGACATCCTCATGGCAATGTTGTAAAACTGGCTATAATTGAAGATATACAGTATAATATGAAATTACATCGCACACAATGGAGGGAACGTCAGCCATTTAGTCAAATAATGTTTTAGTTATTTGAAGTGTGTAACACTTTTGCTTTGTTTTATTTAGTTTATTTTCCCTTATTTTGTGACGTTATTCATAACATCAGCCGTAAATGCCTTTCCGACCAGGAAGAGCAATCTAGTTCAGCCAGTAGCATTTGTCCGGGAAGGGGAACAAAAACAGTTGAAGATCCCGCCCAGGACCAGCGTTGAACCGCTCGAGGCAGCCCTGGACTGGCAAATGCTAATGGATGAGGGCCAATGGCTTGTGTCCCATCAGAAATAGCCAGTACTAACTTGAGGCCAGATCTGGTGCTGTGGACCAACTCTCTTTACACAATCGACTTTGTGGAGCTCACAGTCCCTTGGGAGGATGCGGTGCAAGAAGCCTTTGAGAGGAAGAAGCTGTGATACACCAAGTTGGCAGCAGAGGCAGATCAGCGGGGGTGGAGAGCAAAGATCTGCCCAGTGGAGGTAGCGTGTCAGGGATTTGTGGCAACATGCACTGTAAGGCTGTTGAGGGACCTAGGGATAGGTGGACAAGCCCTACACCAGACCATCCAGACAACATCGGGTGTGGCAGAGCGGAGTAGTCAGTGGCTCTGGCTCAAGAGAAAGGACCCCAGTTGGACTCCCAAGTGAGTAGGCTAGGCAGATGCTGAGGGTGGTGGTTCTGGAATGCTAGAACACATTGCTGAACCTACTGGAGATGCCGTGGGCCCAGTTAGTAAAATGTTAATGAAAGTAGGAGACACTTGACAACCCCAATGACGTGTCCGGTCAGCTTTCATCACCTTCACAACATCGGAATAGTGTAGGTCTTCTCTTAAAGTGTAGTGTATCTCTTAATGAGTTACAAAATTAGTTTGCATCACATTTTATCAGAAATATTTCAGCCAATCACGTGGCCTCTCACTTATTTTCTTTCTTTAGAGTAGCAGGGTTGGATATAGTTTTTTTAATCAACAACCAGTTCTGTGATCCAGAGATTTGAAATGAAAGAAATGGACTAGTATAAAGCCACAAAAAAAGGATAGATGAGATAAAATGAGCATGCACGTTTTCAATAACAAAGAGAGAGGTGAGAGAAGTGTTCTGTTTTTTGTTTTGGGATACATCACTCCTCAAGATAGATCTAATGTATTTCAGGAAGAAAGTGAACTCTCTTTGTTCTTTTCCCCTCCATTTCTGGTCTCCGTCTGTGTGTCTGTCAGTCTCTGTGATGATGACAGTTTAAAAATAGGACTGATGCCTTGGTGAGTGTCTTTTGAAGCGGTGCTGTAGTGAAGTGCTCTCTCCGTCGCGCTCAATCTTTTCACTCTCCATAAATCTCCACTCCTTGCCGTGACATCGCAGCCAGCTCTGATGTGCTGCCCAAGTTTTATTAGCAGACTCAAGAAAGTAGAAAAGCATGTCGCTGCAGAGCGCAGCAGTCAGTTTTTAAAAGTTGTACCATGCAAATCTACAGCCGCAGATTAAACGGCAGAGCGAGAACTGCTCCCTGCTGCCATCACATGGTTAATTGATGTCACTATTAGCTGTGCAATGTTGTTTCTACTGCTTCTCGCTCCAGAGTGATCTGAGTAAGGATAGATCAACTTGTGTCAGTACACTACCAGCCAAAAGTTTGGAGACATCTACTCATTTTAATAATGTTTTATGTCAGTCTTATGACTGAATTATTAGCATATTAATACCACAAGAACAGCAGCTGGCGTGGGAGATGAACAGCCTAAACCTCCATCACAGACCATCTGAGCTCCCCAAACCCAGCCTCGCCTTTCTAAAAGCAGTCCTGGCTCTGAACCTGCAAAACAAACTCCCACCTGCACAAGGCGTCCAGAAAATATTTGATATGTCATAAAATGTATCATCCTTGCCCCTTCATGGTCTGAAGAGGCTGCATTAATCCGCACCATTATCGTGGAGCATAATTCAGACCATTAATCATCCCTGTGTTCATATTTGAAATCTTTACGACACCTCCGTGGTTGAGAGAGTTTCTCTGCCTGCACAGTGTGTTCTCTGTCTGCTGCTTTGAAAGGTGTAGAATGGTTAGTGTGGTCACCGCCTCCCAAACCCAACCCGTCTTCCCCCCACACTGCATCATAATTCTCAGCCTCCTGATGGATCACAGCAGAGACTTCCTGGCTTTTCCCATGTTAACCGTATGTCAGCATACATGCATGTGTATGAGCTTGTGTTTGGGGTCGCAGGTTTCTTATGTCAGCGTAAGCATTTCAGAACCATTGGACTATGTTAGCTATGCTTGTAATCAAATATGAATATATATGGCAATATTGCATTGATGCTTTAAATAATTTAATCAATAAAATTGTGTTGTGGGTGCTTTCATATTTCAAACAGTTTATTTAATGAAGATACAGGTCATCTATGTAAGCACAACTGCTAGAGTTAAAAAGACAGTTAACCCCAAAATGAAATTTTTGTCATCATTTACTCACCCTTAGGTTGTACCAAACTTGGCATTTCTTATTAAGTGGAACACAAAAGGAGATGGTAGGCAGAATTTTACCCTCAGTCACCATTCACGTTCATTATACTCTATGGAAAGAAAGTGCAATAAAAGTGAATAGTGACTAAGGCTAGCTAACATTAACAGCTTAACCTTAACATTAAAGGTGCTGTAAGCGATTTTATTTGTTCTAACTTCCTCGAGACTGAGCCGTTGATTTAGCCATGCCCCCTTTTTCCAAAACCCGCACTCCAAAGATACCAAATGAGCTTTATTGAGACTGATATGGAGCAGAAACGGTTGTCAAAAACAACTGTTGCAAAATTGCACCCTCAACTGATAACTGTTCTAAGCAACGTGCCATAAAAATGGCTTTAAGTTTCAGTAATTTTCTGGAACTACAATACTGAGAATGTACAACATGATTGACAGGCAGAAAGCATCATTGACAGCGGACACTTTTTTGTTTGCTATTTGCAAAGTCTAGAGCTGTCACATAGACAGGTGGGATTTCTCATGACCCATGTCATTAATATCTTTCAGGGAGTGTTACATTTTTTGCATACCTTTCCATGAAATTATCACTTTCAGCACCTTTACCATAACATCTTGTGTTCTCTGTACTCTGCTAAAAATATGTAATATTTGTCTTATTTTCTTGTAAAAATATCGGAACATCATTAAACAAGACAAAAAAATAAAAACTTGATGCAGAATTACATAAGATATAAGATATAAGTCTTGTTTTTTTTAAACAAAATTTATTTAGGGTTATGCTTAAAACAAGAAAAAAAAAAACGATATGCCAAGGGGGTCATTAAAAGTTTTTTTCTAATTAATATATATATATATATACAATAGCATTTGTCTTAAGATGATTTATATCTTCAGCTTTTGTGTGTCAATAGGAAATATTAATGTTAGACTCCCAAACATTACTTTTGCAAATAGAAACAATTAGAATAGAAGAACAGGGAGCCCTGCAACAGATGACAAGATGCCCAAAAAAGCCCCCCACTGAATATCGTGTCAGTCTGAGATTACATAAAGAGACAGAAGCAATTGAGACAGCTTAAATAGATGGAAGAACTCTTGCGAATTCTCCAAGAATCTTGGAACATCCTATCTGCCAACAACCAAGAAAAACTGTGTCCAGGTGCACCTAGGAGAATTGGTGCTGTTTTAAAGGCAAAGGTGGTCACACTGAATATTTGTATAGCTTTTTTTTATGTTTACTGGACATTAGGGTTTGAGTCTTCAGTTGTGTTCCTGTATTCGCGTGTGTGTGTGTGTGTGTGTGTGTGTGTGTGTTTGCGGCCACCCTGCTCTCCTCCTCTCTGGAGATGAGGATATCAAGTGTGTGGCTGTATGTGTGGGTAATTGAGTGTGGCTGAACTGACATGTTGTGAGAGAGAGATGACATTGATCAAGTGAATGTTTATTTTAGTCCCCACTTGGAGATGGAAGACATGCCAAAGTGTCCGACTCACCCGTTCCCTCTCTAGACCTCCAGGGTCCAATCTGTCCAGACGTCTATGCGCGTCTATGTTAGAAAACCGAGCTGTATGGAGGAATCCATATTTATACTGACAATTTCGGTAAGCTTCATTACTCTTTTGTGCTTTCCGAAGACTAGAGTTGCATTTTTGGTTTCTTGTTCATTATATACCAATGTATCTGATGACTAACCCCATCCGCCGATTAAGGAGATGACCCGGACTGATTCAGACCAGTTACTGTTTGCTGATCCTCTGAGACAGTGTTAAAAAGTCTGCTTGCAGTTCTCTTAACCGCAGATTGAGTGTTAGTGTTAGTTCCTACAAGTCCTGGAATGGCATTGGTAATTCCATCCCGGATGAAACTGCAGATTTGGGTCGATACGTCTTTCTCTCATTACCTGCTACAGTGCCTCTGCTAGAGTCTCTGTCCTTGCATGGCTTCGGGCACGGCGGGCATCAGGGTTGGCAGAGTTGCTAATTTGGAGAGCGACTTTGGGCCCGGTGTTCTCAGCAGAGCCGTGGTTTGGGCACCCCTCAGAGGAAGAAAATTGGTTTGTCCCTGAGCAACCCACAAGCGAACTTAAAATGTAAAAACATCATATTGGAAATTACCATAAAGTGTTTGTGCATGCTAGGGCTTGAACAACTACATATTTAGTGAGCCTAAACTTATGAAAATTACTTGAGTGTGGCCACATTGTGCAAAAATGATATTACATGGCGCCTGGCTGCAGTTCAGAGGTGAAATGTGCACTAAAAACAAGTTAATTTTCTTCTAGACAGATAAGGTTTTTAAGGTTAATGCTCTTATCGAGTTTTAAATTAACAAATCTGTCCTCCCTATACACTTAATTGAATTTGAGTAAGTTTTTACAAGCAGTTTAATTTCTTTCATTCAAGTTCAGTCAGTTTCATCCAGACAACATCATTTTGTTGGATTAGGTCAAATCAACTTACTAAGTAGTTTTAACTCAATTTTATTAGATTTGTCAAATTACATTTACTAATGTCACATTAATTCTCTTATTTTGGTCCAACTTAATTTATTTAATTTATCACTAGTATATGCCAGGTGAGAAATTGTAAGGAGAGTAGAACTGTTGCACTGACAATTTGATAGCAACGGCTTATAGAGCTAAGCAGAACTTGAATCAAATAATGCTACCAGTCAAAAGTTTTGAAACACTTGACTAATAATGTTTCTCATGATCTTAAAAATCTGATCAAATCTGAATCATGATCTGAAAGCGTATGCTTAAATGTTTGAAATTAGTTTTGTAGTCTGGATAGCAAAAAAACTTTTGAAATCAGATTTTTCCAAATCTGATTCAAACCACATCGGGAGATGGTTTCAAATGCGATTGAAATCAGATTTTTTTCAGATGCGACTCAGTCCAGATGCTCTGGCTCCTCAAATCGGGTTTCAAATGGTCTTTTGCATCACACTTAACGTGACACAATGATGAACTCAAAAATCAGTTAAGGAAATGCCGGAAGTATTCATAACGGCAACATACCCTTGCGCATTCTATGCAAAGCATGCTGGGAAATGGAAATTCTCTGCCCAGATTCATCAATGCTACAAAAAATATTAATGTAGTCCAACTCAATTTTATCTGGATAGAACGCAATAAAATCAAGTTGTGAAAATGAATTGTGTTGCTTTAATTGTGTGATTTAGTTTGTGTGATGTGAAAACGGCAATTGCCCCTTCGCAAAGCTCCGTCGCCTTGGTTATAGTGACTCGCTCTGACAGACTCTGCAGAACTCCCCATAGGAATGAATGGGAGATTGCCGTGAACAGTGAGATTTTTGTCAAAATATTCTCATAAACTGAATGGATAATATATTACTGGAATGAAGAGTGACATCACTTGAAAAAGAGAAAATCGGCATTTAATAGCGATTACAAACCTCTTTACATTAGTTTAAGTGAAAAGAACTGCTTTTCACACACAAATGTTGATGCTATGATCTCTTTATTTACTAATCAATTTTACTAAGATCTGAATCAATACCTAAATGAATTAATGTTAAGATATTACCTTTAATTTACCTTGGATCAAATGTAGGGTTTCCTCTCTGATGTTATACATTCATTTGGGAATGAGGAAGACACATTTTTATCCATAGCATGCTCTTCTCAATATTTATTTAAAGATTTTTTTAAAAGAAAGAAAAAGTACTGCTTGTATCCTCTCTATTTGGTAATTGGAGTAAATTGGAGGTGTACATGTGGATTTATTTTAAGGCGTACTTTCAAACTCAGTGCCTCTTTGCTTGACATCATGGGAAAATCACAATAATTCAGCCAAGTACCTCCACAAGTCTCATTCATCCTTAAGAGCAGTTTCCAAACACCTGAAGGTACCACGTTCATCTGTACAAACAATGGTAAGCAAGAACAATCACCATGGGACCACGCAGTCATCATAACACTCAGGAAGGAGACACATTCTGTCTCAAATAGATGAACGTAGTTTGGTGCGAAAAGTGCAAATCAATCCCATAACAACAGCTAAGGACCTTGTGAAGATGCTGGAGGAAACAGGTAGACAAGTATCTATATCCACAGTAAAACATGCCCTATATCGACATAACCTGAAAGGCTGCTCAGCAAGGAAGAAGCCACTGCTCCAAAACTGCCATAAAAAAGCCAGACTACAATTTGCAAATGCACATGAGGACAAAAATCTTACTTTTTGGAGAAATGTCCTCTGGTCTAATGAAACAAAAATGGAACTGTTTGGCCATAATGACCATTGTAATGTTTGGAGGAAAAACGGTGAGGCATGCAAGCCAAAGAACACCATCCAAATCGTGAAGCATGGGGGGTGGCAGCATCATGTTGTGAGGGTGCTTTGCTGCAGGAGGGACTGGTGCACTTCACAAAATAGATGGCATCATGAGGAAGGAAAATTATGTGTATATATTGAAGCAACATCTCAAGACATCAGCCATGAAGTTAAAGCTCGGCTGCAAATGTGTCTTCCAAATGGACAATGACCCCACCCATACCTCCAAAGTTGTGGCAAAATGGCTTAAGGACAACAAAGTCAAGGTATTGGAGTGGCCATCACAAAGCCCTGACCTCAACTCGATAGAACATTTGTGCAGAACTGAAAAAGCATGTGCGAGCAAGGAGGCCTACAAACCTGACTCAGTTACACCAGTTCTGTATGGAGGCATGGGCCAAAATTCTTAAAACTTATTTTGAGAAGCTTGTGGAAGGCTACCCAAAATGTTTGACTCAAGTTAAACTGTTTGAAGGCAATGCTGCCAAATACTAACAAACTGTATGTCAACTTCTGACCCACTGGGAATGTGATGAAAGAAATAAAAGCTGAAATAAGTCATTCTCTCTACTATTATTCTGACATTTCACATTCTTAAAACAGTGATCCTAACTGACCTAAGACAGGGAATGTTTTCTACGTTTAAATGTCAGGTATTGTGAAAAACTGAGTTGAAATGTTGACATGTGAACAGGGGACGGTTGCGGAAAGAGTATTAGAATACATACTTCAGAGGAAGATATATGAGCGCTCCACAGGATGCTGGATCTGCTGAAGTTGTGTGAGGTTGGGTTATTACATCGGTTCAAATGAGATATGCACATATTTGCAGATGGTATATGATATTAGTTTTATTGATATTTGCCTTCTTATCATTAGACAAGACGGTTAAAAGTTACAGGGAACTGTTGAGGAGAGAGAGAGAGAGAGAGAGAATGAAACAGGCGAGCACTTTAACATTATGAGCTCAAACGTGTCTGCCATGGCTCTGATATGAGGACCGTTTAAATGACACTGTGTTGCACACCGGTCTATTATTGTAGTAACGCAATGGCACGTAACATCAAAATGAACCGTGACTGGTCATTTACATGTCTCAGTCGCTTCACATGCAAGCAGTCGATTTTTTTTCCACCTTCAAGAAAATACTGGCCTAAAGAGACAATGTTTTGGGCGATGCTGATAATTAAAAAGTCAGAATATCGGCTAATTTATCTGCCTCTGTGATATATCAGTCAACAACTAGTCACTGATACAAGTGACCCAGCATCAAAGTTTTGTAAATTTTTTGGATCATTTCAATAAAATCACGCTTAAAACTACTCAAACACTCATTACTCTTATTGTAAAATGGCAGCAGTTACTAAAACAAAATTACATGACTTTGTTTAAAGTGCATAACGTTTAAATAATCGTTCATCGATCAAATTAAATGTCCTAAATGTGCATGCAAGGAAATTGAGGTAACAAAAGTGCATATAAGTAATAGGAAGAGCATCAGTAATATGAGAAAACACGCTTCAACAGACAGCGTAATGTATTATGTTAACACAAAATGGCAAACTGTTATTCTGAAACTATCCACTCACTCATAGATCTACATATTGTTTGTCAAAAACACCAGATGGTCTACTTCAGTGGTTCTCAACCTTTTTTGAGCAAACGCCCCCCTGACCTCTTCATGATCCTCTTAACGCCCCCACCCCCTAAATAAAAACAAAAAAAACAAAAACACTTCAGAAATACTATTACAGCCAAACAATTGCAACACTGATACCTGAAGCCTGAGTTTTTGGTAAAAAAAAAAACTGAAACAGAAGTTTCTTATTGTATTTAAACTACATGTAAAAGCCTCAAGTTGAGTAATATTGTGTTTGGAAAAAAATGCAAAAACACATGGATTGTTTGAAAGGTATTGCAAATGTATTTAGAAATTCAAACAAATTCAGGCTCACACACAAATTTTTTAAGATGAACCAATCACGTGAACAATAACGTAACTAACCTAATTGGCCAATGAAAAAGCAGCGGTCGTTCAGCGACTCAATTAGGCAATATATACTAGGCTTCAAATTTGAATAGCTTACAAGCGGTCATTTGATTTCAAATGACGAACAAAGACGACAACAGCTCGGCCACCTGAACTGAACCGAAGAAAAACGACGTCAAAAACAGCCACTTTTTTTAATTAATTACGGTCATTAGTGTGAGCCCTGAGCACTAATTATCGCTCTAATTATGTATTCTGCGTTATGTACAGAAAAAGCCGGTGAAAGCGCGCCTCTATTTTGCGCTGAAAATTCTCCGCCTCTTAAAAGCATGTGTAACTTAGGAAGCGGCTCTCCTGGCATATCCTCCTGGTGAAATGGCAGCAGTAATCCGAGCAAGACATAGGCTAAAGAGAAGAGCTGAAAAGATTTTTGCGCAGGCCGCCTGTTGAGTACCTCTGAGTAACGCCCCCATTTGTGCCTGAGCGTCCCCCTCTCTGCTGCCTCGTTCACACCGCCCCCCAACACTGTCCAAACGCCCCCTAGGGGGCGGTACCGCCCCCGTTGAGAAACGCTGGTCTACTTGATCAGCAAGGGCTGAGCGTTTTTGACAATGTTTCCAGCTGATAAAAACACACGCTCAGCTCTGACCGATGTGCCAGTAATACCCTGGACTGTTTTAATAATGGCCCCTCATCATGACATTCTCGAGAAAACTCTTCGGGATGAGAAGACTGCATGTGTGTTCTCATGTTAGATGTTGTAGAGTGATATAGCAGCGGTTTCTTACACAACTTACAAACGATGTAAGCGTCACACAGCTCTTTCTCCGACTCCGAGTCCTCTCTCTCTTTTTCAGGCATTTTTCAAATTATCAACGCAGCCATGCCGCATCTAATCATCTGGTTTAACTGGATAGGCTAACAAAAACAAATCGCGTCAGCTACGTCATCATCATGTCTCGCGCGCTTCCTAACACACCTAAAATTCGAATGCACGGTTTTTGCATTCGAATGTGCATTTTTTTATTTTTGTTCAATGAATATTCGAAATTCAAATTTTAATTTGACAGCCCTAGAGAAGAGAGAGAGAAGGAAAAAAGAAATACATTTACTCCCCGGTTCTCCGATACACCGTAGCTTGGTCCACAGCCACTCCTCCACCCTCTAGTGGATGACAGCCGTGCCTTCCCGGGAGGTTGGAAGGGGTCTCCACCACCCCTGGCAGCGGTGGACAACAACCCGGCCCCACCGTCCACCCAGCCACAATTTCATAAGATAGCATTGTTTGAGGAACAGGGGAAAAGTAAGGTTTAATTAACTGATAATCTGCCATTTTACATGTGATTATATGAAAAATGGAATACATTTTCTTGTTTTAGTGCCTCTAGTGTTCATTCCACCAGGAAACTGCCACGATATGTACATTGAGCCAAAAATTCCTTTTGCAATAATCTAGGTATAGTAACGTTATTCTGTGAGTCGACTAGTTGAAAACCAGTTGCACAATTCTTGTTCTATATGCAAAAGCGCAACTGAAGTCACATGATCCATGTCTACTTGAAACACAACGTGTAGACTAGTTGCATAATAGTTGTAAAGCTTGTCTGTGTAATTTCTAGAGTGTGTTTGTGTATCCAGCCATCCGTGTTTGAAAGTGTACCATTATTGGTTCAAAATGCTGATGTTTTGTTGCAAAGGCAGAGCTGTAGGTGCCTTTTATCCCTGCTGTGGTGAAACTGATCACAGAGCTTAAATTAGAGCTCAGCACCATTTAGCCAATGATGTGCAGTGAAAAAGTTAAGAAATAAAAATGGAGGGGGTGTTCGGAATGCATAAACAAAAACATCAACAAGCATTCGATTCATTACAGGATCTGTTTGCAAACTGTCCTGCAGCGGGTACAGACATTGACCCGTAGTGGTGGTGAGCTTGATTCGAGGGGGCCCAGCGACTGGAGGGTCGACAACTGGATTTGTCTTGGATCTGATGCAACTCTTGCTGCTCATTTAGGAAAAAGAGTCGCAGTGTTTTCGGAACACGAGACCTCAAAACACAAGCCGCTAAATGGCTGTTTGAAAAAGGCTTGTGGGTGTCCAGCTCATCCAATGTGTGACGTTGTGGAGGAGAGGAAATGGAAATTTTCCACTGCATCTATGATTGTGGAGAACGTTTTACAATGTTGTTATTATTCGGTTAAACAAATGATTTTTTTTATCGTTCTGTGCCTCTCTGGAAAGCTGTTAAGAGACTCTTTGGCAGATATATTATTTCAGGGTTTTGCTGTGACATTGCTAATGTTGATGGTTGCATTGCTTTTCTACAGCACAGACTCTTGCTGACTCTACCTGTTTTGTTCCTCTGATTAAGGTGGGAAACAGTTCCCTTTTTTAACCCTTCTTACTCTTCTTCTATTAGTGGATATTTGGGATTTAAAATCGACAGAACGTGGACCTGGGTTTCAGGGGCGGGTCTACGTGGTGGCCCCCCCGAAATTCAATTGGCCACCCCAGGTGCCCCCCCCCCCATAAGATGTCTTGTGTTTGGTTCATTTTACGGCCAATCAGTTTATAGACTCTACTGAAGTTCGTGATTCAAAGAAGTTTTTTTTTTTTTTTTTAAAGCTTAATTAAGTCATCTTTATTGCCAAAAAAAAGGATACAAATCACAAGTGACTTATCAAAATATACATAAAAATTTTCTCAAATAACTACTGTTATCCTTCAACAATACAAACAAACAAGGTACATTAACAAATCTCTGAATATATCCTCAATTGTTCAGCCATAGTTTGAGCATAGCTAGTACAAAGAACAGAAAACACACTATGAACAAACCAATAATAAAAAAAAACAAAATAAATAAAATGAAAAAATAAATAAAAAGGGACTTTTTTAATTAATTTAAACGTATCCAAAAGAGAAATCAGTTTAAGGGCTTTCTGATTTTTAACAAATTTTAAAGATTTGCACAAGAGTTTAACCTCATTCATCCAGTGATTAAAGTTGGGTTCAGATTTAAATCATCTGCATTTATGAATGAAAAACTTTCCAAAACATAACAAGAAATTAATAACAAAATCACAATCTTTGTTTTCCAGACAAACACCAAACCTAATTAACTTCCACGTGAGAGGTGGGAGTTCAACCCTCCTAGACCTTAACCAATTCTGCACCTCACTCCAAAAGGGTTGCACCAGATCACAATCAAAGAAGACATGCTCTAGATTTTCAATATTTGTTTCACAAAAAACACAATTATTCACATCAAAATTAAATTTCAATCTTAAAAATTCTTTAGTAGGATAAATCTCATTTAAAATTTTGAAGTTCACCTCCTTAGCTTTAGGAGGGAGAGGAAAAGACAAATAAATTTTCCTAATTTTTTTTATTTCAACCTTATCAAAATCTTTAAGCACGTATTCCCATCTAATTGGGTTTGGGTAATACGCCTGTAAAAAATGTTTTCTAATGACTCTATTTGTAAATTTTTTATCCCAAAAATCATAACCTTCTAAGGAGAGCTGCCTCAGTACTGGGGAGATTTTGGAGTACAACATGTCTTCTTTAACCATTAATCTTAACGGAAGTGGTATAGCTCTAATCATTCTATTAAACATATTATCGGTACACTGTACTTGGAATTTCTCACAAAACTCTCTATACAGTAACAAATTTCCATTATCATCCAAGAAATGGGCAATAGCCCAAATCCCTTTAGATATCCATTCCTCAAGATATACAGATTTTCTGCCAAACTTTATATATCTACTATTCCAAACTGGAGTGTTGTGAGGAGTGAAGTTATGTTTGAACAATAGTTTCCAATAGAGCAGCACTTGCTGATGGAAGGCTGAGAGTTTAACTGGTAACGAGGTGCACTCAAAGTCACAACATAACAGAAAGTGTATTCCCCCCAGTTTGTTAAAGATAGCATTGGAGACAATAATCCAAAAGGTGTGGCTATTTTGAATGAAGGATTTTAACCATTTCAATTTCAAAACACCATTCATAATGTCAAAATCGATAGCATTCACCCCACCGTCTTCATATTTTTTAATCATGTCCTCCTTTCTAATGTACTGACACTTATTTCTCCAAATAAATTTAAAATTCACCTTATTTATTAATTTAATCATTCGTGTCAGTATGGGCAAGGAGAAGGCTGGATACATGAGTCTGGACAAACTATCCATTTGAGGTAAAAGAACCCTTCCAAAAATTGTAAGATCCCTCTGCAGCCATCTATTCAATATGGACGTACATTTATCTATGTTATTCAACACATTTTTATTCTCCATAACATCTTTATCTTTAGAAATAATAATCCCCAAATATTTAACTTCCCTTTTAATTTGTATATTAGATAATGACTGCAAAGGAAACTCATGCAGTGTTAACATTACACATTTGTTTAGGTTTAAATGTGCCCTGAAGCTTTAGAAAACTGGTTAATAGAATGTAAAGCTCATGGAATTTGATGTTCATTCTTTAGAAACAATGTTGTATCGTCAGCAAACTGACTTATAAGTATATGTCTATCCAACACTGAAAGACCTTCAATACCATTATTTTTAATCAATATAGATAATAACTCTGCAACCATTATAAATAATAATGGTGAGCTTGCCAGTCACCACCGAAAAAGAAGAATCCAGCTGTTTTAGTTGAGGTCTGCCTTCTTTCTTTTTCGACTGTTTTCCTCTCTTTCTGCTACTGTTTTTATTGTTTCTAAACTAAAGACTGTTCTTTAATATATTAGCAGAGCACAATGTATTGGTTCCATATTTTATTTTTAAACTGTGGTGTTTTCATTTGAACTGTTACAGTGCTAAAACTTTAACTCTGTGTTACTCAGCTTTTTTTGTAAATTACTCTGAAAGAAATGTTGAATGAAACACTATGATGTTTTGGCCAAACCATTTGAATTATTACAGTGGGGGGAATTATTATTATTTGAAAGAGATTGTGAATAAAACTACTGTATATTGTAATGGCCAAACTAATTAAAAGAAAATAGTTGACATCGTTTCTGCTTCAGGGTTTTTAAAATTGCTCATTATTAAAATTGCTTTTATTTTATAAACTTGTTAGTTTTATGAAAACACTAAAAATAATAAACACTGGCTCTCAAATGTAACTTAATGGATATATACAGGGATGACAAAATACTAAATTAATCAAAAATGTGCTTTATTACTACATTTGTTTACAAGTAACTTTATTCAAGTTAAAAAAAATAATAAAATCATTAGGATTTACGTAATATACTGTAGAATTTAACTTTTTTCTTGGGTCACTGGCTGCCACCCCGTTTGGAGGCAGTGCCCCAGCATAGCCCCCCCACTGAAAATGCTCTAGACACGCCCCTGCTGGGTTTATTTTCCATCTACCACTTGTTGAAGTGAATAACATACTGTAGCCAATACTTGTTTAAGTGTCGACCAATTTAGTAGCTTTGCTTGTATTTCTTTTCTAGTATTATTAGTGGTGCATTTCAGGCAAGCATCGCTTCTATTATTGTGACCCAAGCCATATTTACGAGATTTGGGGGTACCAAGCAACCACCCTGTACACCTTGTCTGTAAAGGTGTTGTAAATATCTAGTTTATTTCTATGTACAGTCTCCATATAGCACCTTGTTTGCTCTGTTTATAAACTGTACAGCATGAAAGAAAATGAGGGCTTTTCTGGCCATAGCTACCACCAGACTTCTTAATCTGACCGAGCAAAGCAGTCTGTTTGCTTCCCTCAGGCTCCCAGAACAGAGAGGCCATTCTGTTTCCACCCTGTTCCCAGTTATCTGCACTGTTCGATTTAAATCCTGGTTCTCTAAAACTGGAAGCACGACTGCTCCCAATCATGGGAGCACTGTAGAATCCTTTCTGTCATGCTTGTCCAAGGAGCTTATCTCACTGACTGTTATTCATGCAGGGATCTGGGAATGTATTTTTGCGTTATCTTTGCTTTTGATGTCTTGGCCTCTTTAGCCTCTTCTGAGACTTAGTAATTACTTTTAATGGACTTGAAAACAACATGACAGAGCCCTAAATGTATTTTCTTCCCAACTATCTTTGTTTCTTTTTTTCCTTAAAGACTATGTGGTTGTTCATCGTTCTGAATGTTAAATGGCAGCAACATCAAACATAAAGTGTGCAAGAGTACAATCAGCCATTAACTGTAAATATCCACCTTTTTTTTGCAAATTTTTCCATTTCATATAGCCAAAGTCGGTGGTTGTTTTTACCTTAACATTGCTTTTTGAAATTTGTTTTTTTTTATAGAAAATGTCTTAATTGCATAAAGCACTGCTAGAAAAACAAAAAAAAATTCTCATTTGGCCCAATAGTGGAAGCACGGCTTCTGTCAAATAGAGAGTTTTGCTGAGTCAGGTCAGAGGTTTCAGCACCATGGTACTAATTTCCCAATTTTTCATGTCTAGCTACCATTTTACCTTCACAGATTAATGGAGAATGGAGAATCCTCAGTACTGGTCAGTAGACGAAATCAGGGCTCTTCAGAATATTTGGGCTGACCAAAAATTTACAATATCAGATTGATGGCATCTGCCCAACAAAGACATGATTAAGTATATTGTCGCCGTTCTGCCAAGTTGTGTATCCATCACTCAATGGTACAGGTTTGGGTCAAATACAAATGCGGGCACAGAACAAATCTGTTCATTTTGAGGGATAGCTAGTCTCCAGAGTCTGATATCTCAGCTTGATTTTCCCTCTTATATGTGAAATGGGTGGGGTGTGTTGCATTGGCACCAGAGCAGTGTATTAAGGGTGGTTTTAGGCAACACTGCAAGGCTATTGGCCCCGACTGACCAGCTGATAGCATTGGCGCACACTGGCCCGATAGTGGAAAAGTAGCTATTGAAATGCAGATTGCTGAAGTGCTACGCACTTGGTTGTTTTTCTGTTAAAAGAGTTAAGAGATAATTAGAACTAAAGCCTCATGGAGCTCTGACACATCGAGCTGTGGTGCTTATGTGGCAAATGTGAGTTTGAGACTTGCTTCTGTCATTCCCAGCCCTCCACCCTTTTCCATTGATTCCTTTTTTGTCTGCACAGTACTAATAATAAAAGCGTCAGAAAGACCAAAAATTTTATGCGCTGTGCACTTTAAAGGAATAGTTCACCCAAAAATGAAAATGTGCTGATAATTTACCAAGATGTACAAGAATTTCTTTCTTCATCAAAACAGAATTTAAGGTTTTTAGGATTTGATTCAGGCCTCCTCCTTTAAACAATGCAAGTGGATGTATTCCATTTTTTGACGGTCCAAAAGGCATATGGACCCCAGTCGACAAATACATTTCTTCTGAACCCAAACGATTGATTATTTTTAGAACCAAACCAATACTTCTATGTTTTTAAACTACAAATGTTCACTTCTGTACATATTTGTGACACGCGCTCAGGAGAGGGATGATGTAAGCTTGTTAGTAAGGTCATGCGTCCCGTGGAGGAGGCAGGAAGTGCCTCATTTTTTACAAGAGAAACTTGCACAGACCACTGACCAAGCATCGCTCACAAACCAAAACAGTCCAAAACAATTTCAAAACAATTTAAAATAAAAAATCATATCCAAATAATAATAATAAAAAACATTACTGCAGTAAATAACCATCCTTTATTTCAGAGCAATGCCATTGCGTTATCTACTTGTGCTTTTTCTTTAGCAGAAATTTATAGGCTATAGACTGTCAGGAATTCAAACCACACAAGTTGTAGTTAGTGAAACTAAGTGTCCTTTGTGTGAGACTTTACAGAGAAGTGGCAAAGGAGAGTTATTTATGCAGGCAGTGATGAGCAATTGAAGTGAGTGCAGGTGCGGTGAATTAGAAATTGGGTGATGAGGAGATGAGGGAGGTGCAGAGCCTGAGGGAGGCGTGACAATGACAAAGTTTCACACATACATGAGTTCACTGAAAAAACAGCATGGGCAAAGCCGATGAATTAATATATCGACCCTTTGTTTCTTTCAATGGTCTGAAATCCTCAGTAAATCCAAAAAGTTACAGCGAAGACAATTAATCTTTTGTACAGCACTCTTTCTCTTGTAAACAAGGAGGCTTCCTGCCTCATCCTCCACATGACACGTGACCTTACCAACGAGCTTACGTCATCCCTCTCGTGAGCGTTTGGACCATCAAAAAATAAAATACATTGACTTGCATTGCTTAAAGGAGGAGGCCTGAAATGAAATCCTAAAAATATTAAATTCTGTTTTGATGAAGAAAGATATTCTTGTACATCTTTTTTGGGTGAACTATTCCTTTAACAGTCCTGAATTGTGAGGTGGAAAGAAGCTTTTATGTACATGTAATGGTAAAAGGAATTGTTACAGCAGGGGAGTGTGTGAGGGTTTGTGAGCTGGTGTTTGTGTGTGTTTTCTCCTACTTTCCTGAGTTAAACCCATTTAGAGGTGACCTGGAGAATGCCAGGGAGCAAACACTCCTACTGTTAACAGAGGGCCTTTAATAAAACATTATTTTTCCAGACATGTTGAGCTCGACACACACACACACACACACACACACACACACACACTGGTTTTCTAGGAAAGGAAAAGACCACCATTCATGGAAAAGACCACCATTTATCTGGTGGTCTATTGCTGATCAAATGCATATTCAGCTTTTCTGTAACCAGTTTTCTGATCTGTTTACTTCAGTATGTAATGCATCACACACCTGTCCACCATCATGAGTCACACAAGTTCTGTATTATTTTGTCAGCAGTAGGCAGGCCTTACATAAACTCAATGGCAAAAGAGGAGAAAGGTTACAAGGTAGAAACATCATTTGAACCACTTAACCAAACTGAGAATAGAGGCTAAGGATGGCCGCAATTTACGTGTCCCAAGCAAGCACCGTCCTTCATAGAAACAATGGAGTGAGTAAGCCATTTGGTGTTCATCATGTAGCTCCAGAGTGGATTAACTATTGGCTGTCTGAAGAAGCTTTGACCATCCGAGGAACCGGGATGCCTGTTTTGTTTCTTTTTGTGCTGTCTCCACCTAGCGGCTGGAGTTTGTTTTGTGGAATAACACTGCTTCAGTACACTTGTGGATGAATCTGTTCGTTATTTGTGCTTATTCCTGCTGTTGGCTGGAGTTTGTTTTGTGGAGTATATTTGCTGGTCATTGGAATGATTACATCATCTGCTGCACTCATAAAAAGCTGGCTCACTGAACACTTGTTTGTCTGCCCGAGGAAACTGAACGGCTTTATATCAGCTGGAATTTGATTTGTGGAGGAACACACCTTTGATACAGTTCTGTGAATGAATCTACACGTTCTTTGAGTTTATTCTGCCTGTTGGATGGGGTTTGTTTTACAAAGTATTTTCTGTTATGTAATTTGTGCAGAATCACCAGACTTGAGCAATCTGACAGCAAAGTTGTCAAGGGGGCTCTCGTAGGTGTACATGTACCTTTTGAGTTTAGAGGGATGGACGGTGGTTGGCACTGTCGTGCGTGGTGTTAATGCGCACATTTTTCTTTTTCTATTTGTTTGTTCAGGGAGGAATTTGGAGTTTGATTGCTGCACTAATGTTGAAATGTGGTCCGTATAATCCTGTTTTTGACACACAATATATTTTTCTATTATATAAAATGTTAATATGAGTGGGTTATCTTTCCCCACGTGGAATGGGTTGGGCACACCTTAAAAAGAAGGAAGGTTATTTATTTTTTAAGAGTGAGAAATATGATATGGTGTTTCTTCAAGAAGCGCATCTTTCCACGTAGGAGGTGGAATATTTGGGAAGATATGGGGTGGACATGTTTTCAGTTAGTGCTCGCTCAAGTAAGAGCAGGGTAGTCATTTCATTGATAAGTAAACATCTCCAATTCATATGTCTCGAGTCATTATTGTTGTAGCTGAAATTCAGGGGCAAAGGTTGGTTTTGGCTAATATTTATGCACCTTACACTGCTGATCAGGGCTTTTTAATAGATCTTGAAGGGATGTTGCAAGCCGGTGGCACCCCTCATGATATAATTTTGGAAGGAGACTTGAATCTTTTGATAGACTCCAGCCGGGCCCCTTCCTGTTGCCCAAACAGGGCATTAAGTATTTGGGTATTTTATTCCCAGCAAATTTGTCTGATTTAGTTCATTTTGACCCTTTAATAAAAAGGTTTCCGAGCGATGTGGGCAGGTGGGCTTCATTACTCATTGATTGGTAAGGTTAATGTTATTAAAATGAACTGTATACCAAAATTCAACTACCTGATATAGTCACTTCCTATATATGTACCCCTCTCTTATTTCAAGCAATTTGTGAGCATAGCGAAGTCCTTGATTTGGAATGGTAAGTGCCCAGATTACATTTTAGGAAACTGCATAGGCCAATTGACAAAGGTGGGATAGGCCTACCCATGATTTTGTTTTATTATAATGCCTTCGGTCTCAGACATTTGGCTCATTGGTTGCTTCCACCTGAAAGACCCCCTCCCTGGTTCTGTATTGAACAGGAATTTCTTGCCCCTATATTGCCATTGCAAAGCCTTTCTAACCAGAAAAGTAAAATCACACCCAGTTATTTCACATTTGCACTCGGTATGGACAAAAGTGTCCAGAGTGTTAAATTCAGATATTTATCTAAATGTTGCCTCAAGCTTATGGCTAAACCCCAAACTATGCATTAATAAATCCCATTTCTGTTGGTCTGTGGAGTGGATTGTGAGGGGAGTTAATACACTCTGTGACCTATATGAGAGTAGTGTGTTGAGATCCTTTGATAATTTGGTTCAACATTTTGGGATCCCCAGATCTCAGTTTTTTAGGTATCTACAGCTCGCCACTTCATCTGTACTATTTTTGGGAATAACATACACCCCCCTTAAGCAGCAGATACTCTAGGAGAGGTGATTACTGCTTTTGGAAAAGGTCATGAGGCATCAGTGTATAACTCCTTGTTAATTCAGAGTCTGGGGGATGGAGCCTCAACCACTCTCAATAGATTATGGGTGAAAGATTTAAAATTGTAATTGCAGGAGAGAGAATGAGATAGGATTCTAAAAAACATAAAAACTGCATCTAGAGACGCAAGTGTGCGCCTTATACAATTCAATATTTTACATTCTTTTGTTGGACCCCCTCTAAATTGTATAGGCTTGGTCTTAAACACACACCCACCTGCTGGTGATGCCATTTAGAGGACGGAGACATAACGCATGTCTTTTGGGGGTGTGATGAGATACAGACGTTTTTGTTAAAGGTTTAGAGTCTGGTGTGCAATGTGTTATGCACTCAGCTGTCATTTTGCCCCAGACTCTTTATCTTGGGTGATGGGGTGGTCATCGACATTGAAAGTAGACACATTAAGAGTTGGGTCTTAACCAGTGCCATGATCGCCAGACAGATTGTTTAAGGGCCTGGATGTTGGCTGCCTCTTTTCAGGAGTGGTGCTCAGAGATGGGAAGGGTGGTGTCCTTTGAAGAAGGGGCATTTAGAAGAATGGGGAGGTACAACATGTTCCTGGAGAAATGGGGCAGTACAACTTGTTCGTGGAGAAATGGGGTGGGTATATGTCATTATTATTATAATATTTTTTTTATATGTTTATATATCTATTACATTTTTTGTGTGTGTCTATATCATCTGAGACCACTGTGATGTTGTTGGGGTCAGGGTGGGATTGGGAGGGGGAGGGGAAATAGTGGGGGTTAAGATTGATTCTGTGTATAAATGTTTTAGTTTTTTTATGGTGTTCGTATATGTGAATCAATAAAAAATTGTTAATCTGAAAAAAGGTTTTTAAAGTCATGAGAAACATACATACAACATAGTCAAGTGTATCCAAACTTTTGACTATAAAGTGTAAAAATGAGATGAAATGCCACAAAAAATTACACACATTATTTTATATTAATATTCCATATTAAATCCACACAAAAAACCCTTCAAGGCTTGAAAAAGGAGGGATGGTGAGAGAGAGGAAGTTGAGTAAGGTCATGAACTCTCCAGAGGTTACAGGTGTACAGAGGTCACCATACACTTAAGGTGTAGGAAAGACTCCCCATTTACTTCCTTGACCCCAATTATGAGCTTCACAAAAAGGCTTTTGATATTGCACTGAATTCAGAGCGAAGATGAATAATCATGATTCAGCGCCTTTTCAAAAAATTTTTGTTTTTGGCAGTGCATCAGCATTAGAATAATTGTGAAAATGATTAGATTAAGTGAGCAAATGAGCTCTCCAGTTGGGACTGAAACCAAAGAATTGAGGTCAGCATTCCTGACAATTATTATAAGAGCACACTGTGTGTGTGTGTGTGTGTGTGTGTGTGTGTGTGTGTGTGTGTGTGTGTGTGTGTGTGAGAGAGAGAGAGAGAGAGAAGGCGGACAAGAAATCAATGTATGTAGACAAAAAGACGGAAACTGGGGAAATGGAAACATTTACATTTTAAAGGACTGTTCACCCAAAAATGAAAATTCTGTTTGTGTGAACTAACCCTTTAGGATTTACAGTTTAGTTTTTTACCAGACCATGTGTACCCTGGGAATCAAACCCATGACCTTGCCTTTGCTAGCACCATCCTCTACCAACTTCAGGAACACTAACAAGAGAAGCTAAAAGAACAGAAATGTGTGGCACTTAGAAGCATTCTAGCTTCATACTTTTAAGATGCATTTTCTGCAGCGTTAATTTGAGCAGTTGTGTTGTGTTTTTTGTAGATGGTGCTGCATTCTAGAGCAACATGCCTTAGTGTGTGTTCCCCTTATCAAGTCCATATCACTGCCTGTATCCGAAGGAATTCCAACAAAAGTGGGGTCTGGAACAAGCGGGGGAACAAAAGAAAGAGAGCCCCATGTTCTGGATTCCTGAACCCCCCAACAAACGTAAACACACCCACCCTCGACATAAGCCACTCAAAAACGGATCTGGTTTCATGGTAAATTTTATTACACATGGATGTAAGGGACTCCTACAATTAGGGAGGGCTTCTTAACAGGCTCTCGCTTATCTGTCTGCTTGTTAGCCTGCTAGCTCTTGAACATTTTGTTCTCCCGTTTTAACATTCCTTCCCAGCCTCCCTTTCTCTTGGTGTCCACTCCATGACAACTCAACTATTGTTTATCTTTTTTTTTTACTACTTCTGTCCTTTGGGATTGTTGCTTGTCAGATTGTATGATATGACCCAAGTGAGATCTTGTTTAAAGCCTGTAGGCCTGGGTAAATATATAGATTTTCTGATTAATCATGAGCTTCATTTAAACAAACCAAAAATGTGTTCTTTAAATCCCAAGATCAGTCTTTTACTTTTACTTTAATGTTTACGTGAGTTTTAGTTGTGTTGATTATTATATCTGTTAAGTAAAAAGCAATTAACCTGCATAGTTGGGGCCCTGTTATTAATTTTGTGTTAATATTTTCATGATGTACCAAGTTAGAAGGCTTCCTGTTTAATTTGCAGCATTAGCTGAGAACACATTTCTTCATGTGTTATCAAAATGGACATTATAACTGTAATATACCCAAATGAATCAGAACTGAATCAAATCATATTGAAATTGGAATTCTATCGAGAGCTTGTGAATTGGAATCTACTCAAATATGGAAATCTGCATTGATACCCAGTCTTAAAGCATGCACGACATCAACAGTTTTTCATGTCAGACTGTATGATTTACATCTTTGGTCACAATTTTGAAAGTTAGGTCATAAGTTTGGCAAAATTGCAAAAGTCAGTGCACACTGTACTGATGACGGCAGGCAGAAAATGTAAGTATACTTTGGCCTTAAGTGATCAAAAACCAATGATTTTACCAATTGACCAATTTTTTTACGGTACCATATTGCATAATCGTGGCTAAACTCGATACCATGTCCCCTTCCATCCTCTCCAAAATCTCTCCTCCCTTCTACCTTTCCACATTTCCTTCCTTCTGTGCTTTATGGCTCACATATGAGCTGTTAAGTCCAGAGTGTGCCTCCCTGTTCTGTCGCCATCTGGGATCGGCTCTTCAGAGCGCATGCTGAGTCCAGAGAACCTCACCAGCCCTTCGATGAGATCCGGTTTCCACAAATAATTACCCACACCTCCCTCTACATACATATATACACAAACACCTCCCTCTGGACCCCTTTCCTTCTTTTCAACCTCAAAATCTCAAAGAGTTGCCCCTTCTTATTTTTCCATTGTCCATACTCAATTGAAGGCCATCTCAGTCTTCTCTACAGTTTGTGCGACATTTTGCAGCTCTGACAAAATAAATCCAGGCGGATTAGTGGCTTGATACATGATGTCATTGGCTAGATCATTGACAAAGGTCAAAGGGCACACATGGACATTTGTATCAATTTGTCTCCTCTACGTTGCCTCTCTCTCATTCTTCCCCTCGGAGCGAGTTTATCTCTTGGTGGAGGGCCTCTTCCGCTCAGAGAGTGGCAACTGTATAACACACTTCACCTGTTTTCAAAACAAAGACATGAGCTTGACAATTTGCAGAAAGCAGTTGTAGCCCCTTTGAAAATCATATCTCTATGTTTTCATTCTCAGTAAGTTAGAGCCGGCCAGTTGAGGGGGTGGGGCAGTACAGGGAACTCTTATGTTATGTTTAAGTAACACCAAGTGGCATGTTTTGCAGATTTGCAGTATTGCCTCATAAATCATTTTATTAACTCTGAGAAGGTTCCTCAAGTTGACTGGATGAAAAATTATACGCTTGCATTTTTCCGTGGAACACAAAAGGAAATGTTTTGAAAAATGTTCACTCTGCTCTTTAAAAAAAAAATACATACAGTGATGCTCAAGCTCTAAAAATGACCACCATAAAAAGCATCATGAAAGTAGTCCATATGACTCTTGCATTATAATCCAACTCTTCTGAAGCCATACAATAGTTATGTGTGAGGAACAGACCAAAATTGAAGTCGTTATTCACTGACAATCTTCCGCTCCACCGCAGATCTGATTATGTAATTTGCACATGCACATATTCAAACTTGTTGCATCATATTGTCTGCTTTTAAGGTGCTAATTTGTCCTTTATTTTGAGCCAGACTGCTGTAGTTACTATGATGACCTGACATGTGGAAAAAAGCAGCGTGAACCATATTTTTCCTTATGTGTTCCATGGGAGAAAGAAAATCATAAGTTTCATCAATCAGTTTGGTACAACATGAGGGTGAATAAATGATGATGCAATTTTCATTTTTCTATTCATTTAAACTCACCGTCTTTCTCTTCAGAATTAGGTGAGTCAGTCACAATGGTAGAAATAAGATTGTGCCCCAATGCACATATACACACACTTGTGTAATTGTACAGACTTATTCGCAAAGATTTCTCCAGTGCAGTTCAATAAAAATTTTAGAAGTCCCAGCGCCCCACTAAACCCAGTCAGTATCAAAAACCACTTCACACATAAGCAGGCAAATAAGCAAATTCCTTTCTTTCTCTCACACTCTATTTTGGTTTGCAAATTAGTTTCTTTACCTGCGGGTGTCTTGACTAGCCGAGTCCCCTGTAGGTGCTCTGTGGCCCCCAGACTCTGAAATACTACAGCTTTAAAGCAAACTGTTTGTCTTTACGGTTTATTTTCAGTGTGCATGTTTCCATCTTTTTTTATTTTTAGGGGAGGAAGTGAAAATGTTGTGGGAATTCTGGGGAAACTGTGTGCACCTGTTGTTAAAGCTATAGTTTTCCCAAAGATTCTGTCATCATTTACTTACCTTCATGCTGTCCCAAACACAACAAGAGATGAGCTTGATTATTATATAAGGAGATGTTAGGCAGAGTCTTAGTCATAGTCACCATTTACTTTCATTGCATCTTTTTCCATACAAAGAAAGTGCATGGTGATTGAGGCTAACATTCTGCCTAACATGTTTTTTTTTGTGTGTGTTCAACTGAAGAAGTCATACAGGTTTGAAACAACATGAGTTTTACAGAATTTTCATTCACTTGCTCGCTTTCAATTCAATCTTGAAATTTCCGTGTGCTCTCTGAGGGTCCTTACCAGTTCAAGGATTTACATGCTACAAGCCTGAGAGCTTAAGCCTGACTTTCCGAACCCTCGCCTCGAATCATTCACACTAACCCACTGAGCATGTGGAACAAATTGTCTTGAATGGGGTATTTTTTTCCCTGTGAGGTAGTGACAGTTGATCTAAAATGTTGCTCTTTTTTCCAGGGGCTATAATGGCCTCCCCTCGTAGTGTCTCAACCTCCAGCCTTCTTCTCCACCATGTTTACTGCCATCTTCTGTGGGGCAAATTGAGAAACTGAGAGGCTGTTGAGAACAGAGTGACTGAAAGCTGCTCAGGGCTTGTTTGTTCAGCATTTGAATTTAACCTCTGACTAAGTGGCTTGTTAACAGTTACAGAACGAGTCCTGCATATGCAAGAATTCGAGGCGATCGGTAGGATTGTGTCCAGTGCTTGTTGATGTTGTGGATATTTTGCGTATAAAGGTTTTTCTTATGCATGTACTGTAGATGTGTTAGCAGCATAAACATGTCTTAAACACATATAGCATATGCAAACACCAAACACATTCCCACTGAAATTATACACTGTAAAGGACCAATTCACCAAAAAATGGAAATTCTGTCATCATTTACCCAACCTCATGTTGTTCCAAACCCATATGTTTTCTTTTTTCTGTGGAACATAAAAAGTGAAAATCTTCCCCACTGCCACAGCTCTCAAATATCAAATTGTGCATATGCTTACTCAAATTGGCTGCTTTTTCACAGAAAGCTATTGTATGGCTTCAGAATATACTGTAGTACTCCTTATTGGACCATTACAGCTGGTAAAAGTTTGTGGTTGGTTTTATGGTAAAAGCAATGTGAACATTCTTAAAAAAATTACTCCTTTTATGTTCCATGAATGAGTAAAAGTCATATTGGTGTTTGGAATGACATGAGACTGAGTAAATCATGACAGAAGTTTCACTTTTGGGTGAACTGTTCCTTTAAAACAGTGTTTCTCAACCTTTTTTTGCCATAAGTACCCCCACAGCACCATCAGTAATGCTCGAGAACCCCTTTGTCCACACCACATGTGTTCCAGATGATAAATATAATTTAAATATAGAAATAACATTTATGACCTTTATTCATCAACAACAAAACAAATAAAACCAGGCCAATTGTGCAATTAGAACAGACTAATGGCTTTAATTATGCAGGGCAGGGGATCTTTATATGATATAAATTTAAATATAACAAAAAAAATTATTTCATCGATAGTTTTTAATTTTTTTGGTAAAAGTATATTAACTATAAAAATATATATTTAGGCCTGCATTTTTATTGTTTTCATACACAATTTGTACTATTTACAATATTTAAACTGATATGTAGAACAAACGCTAAAACGGTACTGTCTCTTTAAGAAAACCGGGAGTTCCACATTTTGGTTTGGTATGTTAATGAGAGTGGTATACCATGGTTTATTTATTATTGATTTCTTTTTTTGTTGTTTTTGTTCAACAACTGACTGTAAAGGATATTAAGAGAGACATTATCAATGACAAATGGATTACGTTAATCTCATTTTGGATACACATTACATGATAAGATAAACCAAACTATTAGCATGTATTAAAAGGATCTCTGTGTTAACTCCTGAAACCTGCTTATGTACCCCCGGGGGAGCGTGTTACACCCTGATTGGGAATCACTGCTTTAAAACATCCACTGGACTTTTACATTTGACTACATATATGACAAAGCTGAGCCAGAGAAAAGGCCCTATGTTTGGACACAAAGCACAGGTGGCAGTCCTCCAAATTGGTATTTTCTTAAACTGGCTCCTTGAGGATGGAACCCCTCCCTGACTTAGGGCCTCCTTTCCACTACTGAGCCCCCTTCCCCGTCGGTCCATTCGACCCATTAAGACACTAACTTTCACCAAGTTCACTTGTGTTGACAGAATTCTGATCCAGACGAGCACCATTTAAAGCAATGGCTGCCCGGTGGTCGATTAACGCCATGTTTATTACTGTAACAGAGGGGGAGGAAAGGAGAGAAAGGTGGAGGGGGTGGTGGATAGAGGGAAGCGGGTGAGAAAACCAAACAGAAGGAGCCCAACCATCACATTCTGGTCAGGGAGCTCCAGGGGAACAAGCAGAAAAATCCGGAAGGGCAGGGTGTGGGCTCGTACTCATTTAAACTTAATGTCTTATTGATTCATTTCATTTCTGATTCTCATTGCCATGTGGTGAAGAGGGGAGTCAAGACTGATGGTCGTCTAGCCAGGATAAATCATGCACGTTTCCTCATTCCTGCGGTAGATGTCACTTTAGATGAGCTTTGTCTAAGGAAAAAGTGTGGATGAAACCTCAAAAGACTGTATTACACTAAACCTAATGCATTGTCACTCATTTAAAGGGATAGTTCACAAAAAATTAAATTCTGTAATAATTTACTCACCCTCATGTAATTCCAAACCAGTGTCAGAAATTAACATTTACAGAGATATTCAAATAGTTAAATGTAATCAATTCATTCATACAAATTCTCAAGTTAAGAACTGATTATCTCTTAAAATTAATAAATAAAATTAAATAAAAACTAGGACTATATGTTATAAATAAAAGTTCAAAGAATTAATCGCAGGGGCATTTTTTGGCCCCCACATTTTGCATTTTGGGGGCATCTCAATGACCCGTAATTTGTACCTTTTCCAAACCTGTGTGACTTTTGTAGAACACAAAAGGAGACGGTTTGGAGAATGTTCATTTGAAACCATATGATAGCTTTGTATGTTGAACAGGCTAAAAAGTTATTAGCTGATAATCTTGCGCTCCACCACAGCTTTCAAATCTCTTTCGTGGCACAGGTGCAACACAGCTCAGTGTGTCCGAGCATGTGTGTTAACCATCAGGCCAAAAATGTCTCACAAACACGAATTTCAAATCTACAAGGTGGTCAGACATAGAAACCTTGGGGTTCTTGTTAAAAAAATGTGTGTTAGTTTAAGTGCACGCAGAATGAATGTCTCTTGTATTGAGCCGGGGGGGTGAGTGTGCATCTGTGTTTATATTCTAGAGAACATGGTGTTTTGTTCTTTTCTTTTCTATTTTATTCTCTCTTCTCTCTCTCTCTCTCTCTCTCTCTCTCTCTCTCTCTCTCTCTCTATGTTATTGCTTTTTCACACCCTTCTCCTCTGGGTTTAAAAGATCTCCGTTACTCGCTTTCCCCTTCTTGCTCAAATCCATTCCAGCTGAAACTTGCGTGAATGCAGAGTGATCCTTCTCTCACTGTAGGGCTTGAAGTAATACTCTGTTTATCAAAAAGAATATCAAAATCACTTCTTATAATGCTTGTAATTGAATTCATACAGATAAAAGTTCCACTCCTAACAGCATGGGCTCAGATGAAGATTTGATAACTCAAGCCCCAAGACTACCAGGCTTAGAGTCAGAATAAGGAAATAAAAAGTGTCTTTGTGTATGTTTTGGCAGTCATTAACAATAAGCTGTATCTTTTGTAGACGCAGAACCGTATGAAGTTAATGGCTGATAACTACGAGGACGACCACCTCAAGGCCTCCAATTCTGATCAGACCAATCACAAACCCTCTCCAGATCAGGTGAGCCAATCACAGAGTGTCTTATTGGTGTTTATTTTGGAAATTAATCTTCACAGGCTTTACTGTCTTTCTGTCACTGTAACTCTCTTCATCCTTTGCATTTTCTCCTTCACAAGTGGCGCTTGACATGGCAAATGTGACTTAGCAATATGAACATTGTTATCTATCTTGTCTCTCTGTCCGTCCATCCATCCATCTTTCTGTCTTTCTCACTCTTTCTCACTATTATGTGATCTACCCCTAAAGGCCCTATCCTGATTTATTAAGAATCAAACATACACCAGACATACACAACAGGAAATTACATAGTTCATATCCAATAAAGCACAGCATCCTCATGTACAATTTGTGTATTATTTCATATTGGGTGACCAAAAAAGTTCATCAATTTTTGTTCATTCATGAACACACAGACGCACATTCCTGACTGTTTTTCTTGCAATAGTTCAGCCTCACTGGATGATTCTCGAAGATTTAACTGGTTTTGTTCTTTGTTGGTTTTAAACGTTGAATTCCTTCGACTTAAGCCGCTCTCCTCTGGATGGCTGTACAACAGGCATTAGTTCATATGGAGAGAAAGAGGAAAGAATTGTCATGATAAAAGATGAATAGAGAGTGAAACTCAAAGAGAAACAACAGTCTTTTGCATTCTTGAGCCCCAGCTCTCCCAGGAAGCACAAATCCTTCTGGTTGTTATGACATGACTTAATGCACTAAACGCAGTGTCATACCTGTCCATGGACTTCTGCAGTAATCCAGTTCATGTGCTCCATTCTGATGCACATGGTGAAAGAGACCCATCCATCAATAACACTCTGCCCAAGGCCTCTGTATAGAGCCACTCAACACAGTGGTGGAACCGGAAAGGAATATTGGATCTCTACACTGCCCTACTAAGGCAAAATGCAGTAACTACACCATCACTCAAATGGAAAGAAAAGTTTTTTGATTTTTCAGCAATATGTGTTGCACATACATACATACAAAATGTTACACTTTTTGTAAAATTTCCATTTTTTTCTCAATCTGAGCATAGTTGTGCCAAAACAGATTATACTCTGAGATACACGATTTCACTCGTAACTCAATTAAAAAAAGAAATAAATTATTTGTTACTGTGTTTTGCTTTTGCATACAAATACTAGTGAAATGTCACGATTCTTAATGCCAATTTTGATACCTATTATGAAAAACTCATATGAAATTGAACAAAGTAGATGCAATTAAATGAACAAAAAATTCAACTTTATCTAGGTATCTAACAGAAGTATTATCAAGTATTCAAGGAAACTTTCAGAAAATTAATTACAGTGTATTTCCAAATACATTAATCAAGTAATTACATTAATGTACATTTTACATAGTATTTTATGGAGTATCAAATGTCAAATAAAACCACTTTAGTATTTAAACTACTTTCAGCATAGCAATCGGATTTTGATTTGGACTTGTTTTCTTAGAATTTGTCTGTTTACGTAGGGCAATGTAAAATTATATTTTTTTCCTAAATTAAATTATGATTTTATTTTTTTCAAGTTTTACATCTAAAAACAATTTAAGAAAATGTTATAGTGCCTAATCAAATAAGTACAATAATATATTTTTAATAAAAAATAAATAAAAGTGCTGCACAACAGTGCTTCAAAGTATAAATTAAAATATTGATAATAATGGGAAAAAAATCATTATAACAGCCATGTGGCATAAGGCTGCTAAATCACAGCTTGTTAAATTATTGTTGTTAGTAGTATTATTACTACTACATTGGATATTCCAATGTGTTTATTCAGAAGTGTGCAGCACATGTAGACTATATTTATTTAAGGAAATCATATCCTTAACCGTTTATTAATCACACTTGGCCATATTGCGATTAGAATTTGATTCAGTGTCAAATTTTCATTAATTTCATCCTAAATTAAATATAATGATATGTTTTACTCTTAATTCCATTTTTGTTACTCAATTACGCAATTCCCTCTGGGTTTTCAGCATCGCAGAAATCATAGGGCGCTATGTTTACATAAGAAAAAGGCTGGTATTGTTACTATTTTGTTTATTTTAGCATTACCTTGGTATCGAATTACAGATACTTTTGACATTACTACATATGCACTCTCACTCTCTCCCACGAACACACACTAGATACTTTAAAGCTTCCAGACAGCGCCTCTTTCCCCTGTCACAAGCCCTTTTCATTGTCTTTTCCGCAATTGCCAAGAAAACACTTAGCTCACATTTTCCTGCGATCTTCATCTCTCACTTACACATTTCCAACTCAAATACGAACACCCTCACACATCAACACCTGAGCCTGCTCCAAACCTCCCCAATCGCACTGTTATCGCCTTGAACGTGCAGACTGCGGAGCTGGGACCGGCAGGGACCTCGCACTATCCATTGCAGGTATTTTCCACAGCCATCAAGGCCTGACGGGGCAGAGGCCACGTGTGTTACTCATTTTGAGCTTATACTTCTATGCTTTCAATGTCTGTTTCTGCAAGCCGCCCAGTTTTTGGGGCGGGGTGGGGGGTTGAAGCCAGTTGCATTCAATGCTTGGTTTCGCTCCGGTTCAGTGGGTAACTAATCACCCTTAACCCTCTGTTGAGAGACAGAGAAATTAATGGGAAAATGGTGTCTTACTCTGTAATGTGACATTCAGCCTTTTTTCAAAACATGTTTTGATGTATTTCACAGATTCACTGCTCTACTGTTGTTTTATTTTATGTAATTTTCCATCTTTGCGTGTTTGTCGAAGGGGAATTGTCATATCTTTGATTTTCTTTGCAATAAATAAACTTCTCTCCTCTACTAATAACTTCTTTCTTTAATCCCATGCTGCCTTGGATTAAACCTGCTCTCATTTTCAACCAATAGGATGATGAGGAGGGCATTTGGGCATAGCCAAGCACATGCCCTCTCCAAGCCATTTTGTTCAAAAGGGTGAGAAATGTCCAATTGGGGCATGATGATTAACTATTGTGTTTTCTCCTTTATTTCATAATGTTTTGTCTACCCTGTCCTGTCTGGTTTCTTGTCAGGCTCATGATGTTGGTGTAAATATTGGTGCTGATGGTTTATTTTTTTACCTCAAGAAGTGTCATATTCTTTGGCCTCAAAGCAGAGTTTGTAAATACACTGACGTGTTGTATCACACAAATAAGAACAGACTGTCTGATCTTTAAATAACATAAATGTCAGATATTTTTCCCGGATTTTTTTCCCGCTCTCACTTTTCCATGTATTTTTTTAGGCTTTCGATGTCATGCTTTAAAAAAAAAAAAACAAGCCCAAATCTGGGTTATAGTGTGGCACTTGGAAGTGATTGGGCCAATCCATAAGCAATGAAAATGCTCACAAGATGTTATCAATATGCATGCTGACATGATTTTAGATCCTAAATCCTTAAAACTACCATGGAAATGAGAAAACAAATGAGAAAATAAAATGATGAGCTTTTCTGTTTTTAAACCCTGAAAAAATTGGTCCCATTGACTTCCATTGTATGTGCCTTACTGTAACCTTGATGTTTTGTTATGTTTAAAGAAAAGGAAGGACTCGTTATAATTAATTTTTGTGGAAATCATTATTATGCCACAAATTCTGTCGATTGAGCTTAACTTGTTTTAAACTTGGTATATTCTTGGGAGCTTTCCTGGGAAAAGGCGTATCTTGTCTCGTACCTTGCAGAGCTCCATTTCAGGATTTCTGTCACGCAGGCAGCCTAATTCCTCGCGCCTTCTTTATTATTTTGCACAGACAGCTACAGAACAAATCAACCCATCTGCCTTTTGACTGCCCTGGTCTTTCTCTGCTTTTTTCTGCCGAAAAACAACAACATTCTCATATTTGCCCCTTGACAATTTTGATGGATGGTTTTGAGGAAACAGATCGACTGTAGAATATATATGAGCTGCACATGTTCAATCTATTGAACACACAAACACAATAACTCCCATCTCTCTCATCAGAGCATTTTCCCCATGCCCATGGTGATGCTAAATGACATGTGGCTTTTTAACTAATTAATTAGTAGCTCGCTCCCTGTCAATGCAGCCTGCAGATAACCACCGCATGTCACACATGCCGGTTGCATGCAGTAAAGCACATATACTGCATGTGCAATTAGGCGTAGCGGAGCGCTGGAGAACAGAGTTGGATTGTGTGAGTGGTGGGCCGAGGGTCTCAGAAGTGTGAAGGAGAGTTTTAATCCGAGCAGCTGCCCCCATTCACTGTGTTCTATTTCAGCCAACTAATGGGCCCCTTTTGCTAATGTTTTTGCTTCGTTTGCAGTTCTTAATGTTTAAAACTGCTAAGCTGTCCATTCCGATACATTTCGAGGAAGAATTTCGATCATACCCTACACCCACGGTGTCAAACTGTACATGTAACCGAAACATAAAAGTCACTCTTTGCGGATCATATGACCATGTCAAACTTGTAATGGCATTCAGCCGGCAAGATCAAGACCCCCAAGGCCCCTTGAATGTATTAGAGCTCACATAAAGGGCAGCCGTGTTCTTCGAACTGTGTTCTCAGGGCAAGATTGGGGGCGAACCGAAGTCGTACGTACAAGCGCATGATTAGAGAGGGTAATAATCGCGACTTGACTCTGATCTCCTTCATGTTGGATTGTGGGTGGTCGAGGCCTATTTAATTGCTCTCCGTTTGGCACGATAACCCACATAGACTCACCGCAACCCTGGAATCAGTTTTGTCGATGATGAATTGCAGTCCGTTTTAATCTGACTGCTCGGTGTGTATCACTAGGAGTGTATTTACAGAGAATGCTCTCTGGCCCTTGACTCTGTTTTGTGTGGCTGATTTTGTTTTTGTTCTTTAGGGGTTGCATTTTCTCATTTCATCTCCTCTGTGGCTGACTGCTGTACCTTGTACCTTTTTATACCTTGTAGTGGATAATTTATGCATGTCAGTTTATTTTTTTCTGCTCTTCCGCCCTTCCACTGTCATTATGTGTTACAAGTGTTTTTTGTTTTCGGAAAAAATTTACTCAGTAGAGCATGTTTCATCTAGGGGTTTCTGAGGGAACTGCAAGGAATGAGATTTTATATTTGATTAGACTTTTTGTCCCCCCAGTCTTGAATATTTGGTTACATCTCTGCAAAGATGTTGCTAAATTAATGATATTTTAAAAGGTTAAAATTGCCTTAAATATTAGAGAGTACGTCAAGTAAATAATGTAGGTCATACGGCTTAAGCTGATAAACAAAAGTTAGAGAAACCCTGCACTAGAGTAAAACACAGACTTGCAGAAATGTTCCTGTTATGTTAACAGAATATTTGTGTTTTGCCTTAAGGTACATGTCAGAACTGACTGAGCATCAGACCTTTTGGATTAACTTGCTTTCGTCTTTTTTAATTGCTTTTGGAAAAGCTTTTCCGTGGTGATACGGCAGGTGGTCAAGAAATTATTGTGTTATCCACTATTCTTTGATCACCATGTGAGTGATAGTGAAACAGAGGAGAATGTATTTTATTTAGATAAAAGTCCCTGGACAAGTTGATGTCCCTCGCACCTTCATGTTAATCTTCCTCTTGCTGTAATCCTTCCTTATATTCGTGCATCCTGTTATATTTAGTTATGAACTTGTGGAAAGCTAAACACTATAACAAATGGACCAACTATTTGCACAACCACTGTTCATCATGAGCCGCTGGTAGCTCGACACGGATCAGTTTAGGCAGCACTGCAGTAGAGGGTCTGGTTTGCGTTGGTCGCGCTGTACGGTAAAGCAGACAGTCTACAGTTTATTGTATTAGTTGCTTTTTTCTTTCAGAACAATAACCTACTTGGTGTAAATAAGTAGTTAACGCTAACATTATCAGTCTGGCATCGGCTACACAGTAACAATACACACATGACAGTGACTCAAAAAACAAAAAGTTTTTCCTCATTAAAAAAGTTGTACTCTTAAAGAAATGAACTGTAATTTTGAAAAACATGTTGAAAATAATGTTTACTTTATAAAAGCTGTTTTATTCTATATTTTCTGGGAAAATATAATAAAGCATGGCCAGTTTTGCATTGGAAGATCCACAACCTGAAACCCTTCTCCCTATAGGTCAATCCACCATTTTTCTTCCTGTACTGCATATGCCTCCCTCTTTAATTTGTCACGAATGTCATTTTCGAAGTGACTCACGTGCAAAACGATGCCCAGACGGGTGTTAGCATGTGCAGAACAGAAAAGTAATGAAGACTCAATTGTCGTGTCACCTCTCTTTGGCGATCTTAGACATTACTGACCGCTTGGACGGTGCAATTCAGTGGAAAACTGTGAAACAGAGCTTGGCAATCGTTCGCATATTCCAGGGGTCAGTGGGTACCCGTCCCACTGGAGCAACTAAGGTGTAACCTCTGCTGAACTCGTCCCATAAGCGCAACCACCCGCCAATTGCCCATATTATTAAAACGATCCCCGCCCCTCAGTGAAAGAACAGAGGCCCTGTTGCTGACTTGGACGTTTTTTCTTTCTTTTTTTGACTGAGAAAATGGCTCAGTGGTCAGAATGGGAACATTTCAACAGCTCTGTTTTAGTCATTAATATGAACCCAAAATACATGTTTGCTTTCTTATTTGCCTTTTGTACTTGCATTGTTTATTACAGCATGACTTTTTCTTTCTGTCAGTTCCAAGTGATTCCAGTCCAAATATTTATAATTAGATTAAAATGGGAAACATGTGGCGGAGAGGGAAGTTGCAGGGGGTCGTTGTTGAAGCCTTCCCACCTCCATATGATTTCAATATAAAACTGGCCTCTGGCTCCATTCGCTTGGTGCAGACAGGAGGGTAGACATTGGAGGGGCCCTCGCTCTGTCTCAGTTAGTGAGGGCGACTTAGTTTGGCAGAGCATAGACTTGGGGTTTCTGTGGAGCCCCTGAACCATGCTGCCCCACTTCCTATACTATGAAACTGAGATCTACATCTCCTGGAACAGAAGAGAGTGACTGTACCCCAAATGGCTCAATCAGTCATTCCTCCATTCTCCACAAAGAAATGGATTCTCCATTTGTTGATGTCTGCATAAGAGCATACCATATAAATGAGGAAATAAGGTGTCATTGGAAACATACCCTAGCTCCTTATTTTGGGAAAGGGGTCACTTGATGGATGGTCGTTGCTTGCAGAGGTGCAGAATCTTAGGAGAGGCAAAAGAGGCCAGTAAAACTAAATAACTCGGACCCAATCAGGCATCTGACAGATATCAACTGGTCTGTCCCAGCAGCATGCATGCTCCGGTTTTATCTGACCCCGTAATCTGAGCCTCTCACTCTCCTTGATGAGAGACTGATGACTGCCCTTGGAGAGTCTATGGGTTGTAATCCACTGAGATGAATAGCGGTAGGTCTGCTGTGGCCACATTTGAATTGGCCAATCGGAAGAGAGTTTAGACCACCTCATCTAAATGTTGAGATTATGTCATAAAAGATGAGCTCACCTATAAGGGCTCGTATAGGAGTATGTTGAATCTCTCCTCTGTCAAGTCTTTGGCTCAATGCTCTCCTCTGGATCCTGAGAGAGACTCTGCTTCGAATCACCCGGATAGGCGATGACTTGCCTCGCCACCTCATGTGTTTCTTCAGATGATGTAGAGACTTCTCAGCTGGCTTGGTTAGAGATAGAACAGTATGTGTTTTGGGGAGGTTAAAGAGACTGGTGCTCACAAATTCCAATCCAACTCCTTTGACTATAAAAGTCAAGAAATCCTCTCAAAAAGTAAATTTTGGATTTTTCCTAATCATGATAAGATAAGCAACATTTAATTTGCATACTTCTGAGAACGCTTAGCTTTGAAGATATGAAGGTGGAACAGTTTCTCGCCCTTTCTGCGTCTTTTTTTATTTTTGGTCTCTCTGTCTCTCTTTCTCTCTTGTTGCTTTTTTGGGCAGTTTCGTTTGCCCAGTCTTCCTTCACTGCTTGACTGTCCTGCTTTTTAAGGCCTCCGCAAACCACACGTCTTGGCCAGCTCTCCCAGGATGCATCACTCAAGAAAAATACATTTTAATGGTGCATCCATGTTTCTGGTTTCCCTCTTGAAACTAGGCAATCCAAGGACGTGCTGGCCAGCTGGGTTCTGCTCGCCTGGTCTATGTCAGAGGGTAAACTAGGAAAATAGACTTAAGATGTTAATTGAGACACAGCATTTCTGGTGAAAACTGGAGAGAAAAAAAGCTTGCTCCATCATTGCAACTGTTCCGCTCTCAAAGTCTAGAAATGAATCTGATTTACGGCTTTCTTAGATTGGTGGGTGATGATAAAAGCGTACAAATGTATGCATTTCAATTGTCAATCACTGAATTACCAAAAGACTGTGAAAAATCCTATCAAAACAAATAATTGCACGATTCCCCCTCAAACCCAGGGAACCCAGCATGGCCACAGTTATTGCACGAGCTGCTGAAACTGTAAAGTTCGAGGCTAATTGTGGCGGGGATTATGCGGTCGGAACGTTTTGGCCCCCTAGTCCAGGGTGTCATTTCTGGATGTGTTAACAGGCGGACGTGGGAGCCTTACCCTGGGCGTTGCGCCCGTCACCCTCCCTCCGCAAGCTAGGAAGAGAGAGTGCTCATAATATGACTTAGTAATGGACCATGACCATGAGCTGTGGAAAATCCTCACAACTTGAGCCCGTTTTAGAGTGTCTGCTCACTGATAACGCAATTGTCTGAGCGTTTCCAATTCCAGTGAAAGATGGAAAGGAACGGTCATTCTAGGGCTCTGTGTGTTTTAAAACAGTTTAAAGAATAGTTCACCCCAAAATGAAATTTGTCATTATTTACTCGCCATCATTTAGTTTCTAAATCCATATGACTTTATTTTCTTGGGGAACACAAAAAGGGATATTTTAAGGAAATTGCTAATTTCCATACAATAGCATTTGACAGTAACTCACTTTAAAAAGCACCCAAGAGAGTCGTAAAAGTAGTCCATGCGACTACCCATTTTAATAGCTAGATCCACGTATACAAACCATCTGGAAAACAATGCATTTGAACTGGTGCTGAATGGTTATTTGATATCTCCCTGGGTTTTATATGGGGAAAAGTGTTGGTGTGTGTCTTCTCTTCCACTCAAATACTGATGTTTTAATTTATAGAATTTGCACTAAACATTAAAGCAGAACTTCAAAATAAATTGTTGTTCATTTAAATTGCAGATTGTTCTTGTAGTGGGACTGCTTAGACTTGGTGCTTTATAATCTCTGCCTGTAAAAAAAAATTGTTTTATACAGCTAATAAACTCCCTGCAGCATGTCAATAGGCCCTAATGCTTTCCAGAGCTGTGGATGGGGGGCCTGGGGCAGGTTGAGCAACCCCTCCCCCATCACCCGTTGGAGACGCTGCTGGTCTGATTTAAGGCTGATAGGAAAGAGCTGGCTCAGATTCTGCACCCACCCTAAATCTCCTAGTTCATTTAGCATTTAACCAGCCATGGACGGAATGAGCGCTGGTGACTGGATGGATAGAAACTGCCGTGTTGCTCCCTCTCTTTTTATTTCTTCCTCATTTGCTGCTGCTTTCTCTGTCACTTCCCCCACCCAACCCTCAGTTCAGTCTGTTTCCGTTTATCCTGCTATCCAATTAAGCCTAAAATTTAGGGCCTAGAACTACTGCTATTATCAGTCAATAAAAACAGAAACCTGCCACATGTGGTTCACACCTAATAGAGGTGTTACTCATGAATGTGAGATGTTTACTCTGCCAGTCAAATGTTTGGAGACACTTGACAAAATGTATGATCGTTAAAACATTTTGATATAAAGGCTTATACTTTCATGCTTAAACTTAGTTTTGTAGACAAACACCTACAAGTTAACTACAAGTTAGAAGGAAAAGCAGCCAAAAAGAGCATACACAGGAATTTCTTCAATACTGTTTAAAAAGCATCTCAGATGGCACCTCATTAAATTGGTTGAGAAAATGCCCAGACAAAGCTGTTTTATATGCAAAGGTATCTAAATATGATAGCTTAAATATAAGATGTTAATATATTCTGATTTGTTCAATTTATGATTTGTTGTTTTTTTGGTCACTATGTAATTCCCATAATTCCATTTGTGTGTTATTTCATAGTTTTGATGTCTTTACTATTATTCGAAAATATAGAAACTTTGATTTTGGCTTGATAAAGCCTTTTCTTAAAGTGAATGGATAGATGGATGGACGTGTTTACATGTGAATTTTTGACCGTTGCAGAGTCTTGGCCCATTTGAACATTCTGTCAATGTATGTCTTTGAGATTTTGGATCATCTGCTTTGGGAAAACCATTAGAATGATCAGTTGAAAAGACATAGCAATCAAATTCAGAACAGTCTAAAGGTACAGTCGTGTGCAAAAGTTTTAGGCACTTGTGAAAAATGTTGCATAGTAAGCATGTCTTGGAAAATAATGAAATAAATCGTTTTCATTTATTAATTAATGTCATACAAAGTCGAATAAACATAAAAAGCTAAATCAATATTCAGTGTGACCACTTTTGCCTTTAAAACTGCACCAATTCTCTCAGGTACACCTGGACACAGTTTTTCTTTGGTTGTTGGCAGATAGGATGTTCCATGTTTCTTGGAGAATTTGCCACAGTTCTTCTATCTATTTAGGCTGTCTCAATTTACTGTATGTGCCGAGTATAGTAGATGTAGCTTGAAAACTGTCGGACAAGTTATAGTCAGAATTTTGGTCTTGGTTTAGGGATTTTAAATAATAATAGTATGTTGGTTTTGTCAAGCCAACATAAAGAATGAGTTGGTGTGTTGCAACATTTGACTGGACATGTATGTGTAGAGATACCTTACCAAGCCAGGACACAGGCGTGTGTCTGTGAAAGTGTCATTGCTCTCAGGGACAGATTAAGACATCGGGATACCCTGAGCATGGATGCCTTAACATCTTACATTTTTCTCAACACTGCTGTCACGCACATGCAGTGTAGGAATTGTTAATTATAATTTAATCAGAGCGATCTTTATCACGTCGCCATGTGTTCTTCAAGTGTAATGTTGATGAATGGATGTCGAAGATCCACCAGTAGCAGTATATTTTCACAGCATTGTTTACATGTATATCACCCTTTAATCCACATTTAATGACAAAAATATGCAACAGAGGAAAATGTACACATCACAACGCATTTTAACGATAAGACAACAAACTGGCTTATGTACATTACATTTATTGTCAGTATCCACTATAGATTTAAAGGGTAACTAAACCCTAAACCATTTTTTTTAGTTAATGATCTGTAAGCATGGGGCTTTATTAGTACTGGTCATTGATTCAAGTAATTTTTTTGACATTTGTGTATAAAGTGTTTTAATTCTACAATATATGGTGTAAAGGGAGTGCT
The DNA here is from genome assembly GCF_025860055.1 of Xyrauchen texanus. Lineage (NCBI taxonomy): Eukaryota > Metazoa > Chordata > Actinopteri > Cypriniformes > Catostomidae > Xyrauchen > Xyrauchen texanus. Next base: position 21,589,235 of record NC_068320.1, on the reverse strand, counting down.
GCCCTCTTCAGGTTGAACAGTGGCTACTGCAGTTGAATTTTCCTATTGGCTGTTTGCGGTACTTCGTGACGTAAGCGGTGACAACTGACGTAAGCAGGTTCCAGCTCACCACGCCAGATTCATGTACATGTCGTCTTGCGACCGTTTGAGGAATAATAATAACATAGAGTCTGACAACAGCTGTCAATTAATCCGTCACTACGAGTCTCAGGTGCCCCCACTCCCCGCACTCGGTTCGTTCCCTCTATCCCCGCCGGGGTCTGCCCACTTTTCCAGCATTTTCAAATATTTCTAGTGGGTTGAGTCAGACTCTGAGCAGGTGTTTAGTTACCCTTTAAATCCTCTCCAGATGGTGCTATCATAAGATAATACATTAAACAGTAGCTACATATCAACAAGCTCTGTAAAATTAACAGTGTTCTTTCCTTAGCTGATGGGTCTCTGTAGTGCTTCCCTTCAAGAAAAGTCTTCCACAGCATCATTAAAGTTCAGTTCTCTCACCAGTTTGCAACTATAGAGAGCAAATTGCTTTGTTTTTTTTTTTTTTGTTTTTCTTTAAATGGATCGACTTGGTTGTGGTTTTACAGTTCATTTTGTTTATTTCGAAAAAAACATGAAAAATGCAATTATTTCCCCTCACCACTAAGCAAGAGTTCTCTGACTTAGCAGCCTATTTATTATTAATTGGCAATTATTAATTAATAACAATTGCTAATCAAATCATATGATAAAGCATTGGGCATTGCTCTGTTACTGTAAAATAAAATGTTATATAATTCTGTTTAATGTAAAGTTTCTGCAGCTCGCCAGGGCCCCCTGCTGGCTGGAGGCCCTGGGCAAATTACCGTTAGGCCCATGCGTTAATCCGTCCCTAATTGCTCTTTGTTTCTAAGAGTGAACCACTGAGCTGTTGACACTTCCTTCAGCCCTAAATCTTTCCATCTCCAAAGACCAAGTGTCATAGCTGAAAATTAGGGATTTCAAACCCTCTAAGACAGAGGGAGTCTGTTAGATCCATCTCTACCAACTCTGCACCCTTGAACTCACCTGGACCCCCATTGTCAGTCTCTCTGTTTCCTCTGTCTTTAAATCTGTAGGGGCATAAGTCTTCTGGTGTTGAGTGCTACACAGGAGAAGCCCTTTGACCTCAGGATGTGGGTCTCTTTAGATCTCTCCATCCACAGTTGTTAAAAAGAAAAAAAAACATAATTTTCCTCTAATGGATCAGGGTTTGAGTACTGCACTGAATATAGGCGTGACACTGCCATTGGAGAAGCATCAAGGCTGCTCAGAGGCAAAAAACACCAGAAAAAATCAAGAAGATACAAACAAAGATTGAGTCTAAGAACAAAAGTAGAACAAACTAGATTTTTACAGGCTAAATTTTGTCAAGGCATACTCTGATGTTGGTCGGACGACAGAATAAAACGTCAGATAGATGGATGGATGGATGGATGGATTTTCACAATTAAACAAATAGGTTTTTGTTTTAAAACATTTATTTTGCTGCTTTTGGAAAAAGCTCTCCCTTACCGCATACATTGGAAAACAATGACTTAAGGAAACTGAAAACAGAATTTTCAGATGAAGATGGATTTGTGTGGATGTGGACTAAGTCAGAACATTCTGAATGTTTGTTCCGAGTTTGGTTAATGCAACTCGAAGAGCTTTAGGAGGAGTTATAACTTTGTTTAGGTGTTTTGGAAAAACCTTAATCAACTTAAAGTGCAGAACAGTATGTTGGATTATTTAAACAGATGAAGGATGTTATTAAGGAAGTTGTACTGACTTGATTCAAAGGTCTTCCTTGCATTGTAGGGTTATATTTGAATGTGACATTTATTGTATAGATTTAAATCAGTTGTTCGTGTCTTTCTGAGTTGGCCCTTGAATGCTTGTAAGAATGTTCATGGCAGCTCTGGCTAGTCATTACCTCTCCTGGTTTGCCCTCACAATGGGGTAGATGTTCTAGAGCTTGGCTACATGTTCGCCCCTTCCTCCTCCACTTTTCTGCACATCAGTTTGAGTAGGTCAGGTCCTTCTTTCACCTCAACACCCCTCACCTTCAGGGTCATGGCCCCTTTACCTTCTCACCTCGCCCACAGGAATGAAACTTATCCCACACAACAGCTTAATTTCCACTTTCCTGAGGGTAAATTCTTCTTGGCAGTGTTTTTTTATTTTTTTCTTACTCATTACAGACGTGAATTTACACACACAAACATACACAATAAATGGAATGCTGCCCCTAGACTATAGCCTTCATGGTCTGTTTAAATGGTGCTATGATGGTGACAGAAGGAGGTACTTGGTGTAAAAAATTCCCTTCTCCAGCATCAACAGTAACTTGCCCTGGCTTTTTGTCCTTCTTTCCCCCACCTAGTGCGGTTAAAGACCTGCTTATACTATTAGCCAGTGACTGACTGAGAGCTTTGGCATGTAAGTCAACACTCATAAAGCACCCACTGGTATAATCTAATGGCATTTATATAAAAACATACGTAAATAGGTGAAAAGGCTCTAAGTTTATAAAACGCTACAGCAGTGGAGCAACTGACGAACAGAAATCTTGCATCTCTCAAAACATGAGTGCCATTGTAATTTCAAAGCATAGAAGGGATAGTTCACCCAAACATTTAACTTATGTCATAATTTACATAGGTTTCTTAACTTACATAAGAATCTTTTCTCCATACAATGAAAGTGAACAGTGACTAAGCAGGGTAGCGCAACAGATGTCACTGAGCGCAACTTGTATAGTTTTCCAATAATTCCATACGTAGAGAAATTGCATAATAAATGTTGCCCTTATCATTTAAAACAGTACAGCATTTTATTTTTTCCATACACTAATGGAACTCATCAAAGTCACATTGTTTATTTGTAAATCTTTTGTCTGTAGGCTGATTTGATTCATTATTTTGGATGGCCACCTCGACGCGCCACATTGACACATTCTGTGTGTGATACCTTTGTCTTGTCCTACCCACGAAGCACCATGGTGCTTCTTGTTCAGTGTGCGACTGGCTTAACAGTTTGCCTAACATCTACTATTGTGTTCCACAAAAGAAAAAACTCATGGGTTTGGAAGAACATGAGGATTAGAGATCTGCACCAGCACAAAGTTGAAGCCCGTACCTGAAATCGTGTGACCCGATCCTACCAGTATCATCAAGTTTTAAGCTGAACCTGAAATCGTTCACTCTCTTTATAATTTCTTTTTCAAGCAAGAAAATATGTTGCAATAGGCTGTATTTTTTTTAAGCATTGTTGGCAACATTTTTAACAGTAAAGTAACTGTAAACATACACCATTTTAACAAGGTATGGCAGCCCCTCAGCACACCAGATTAAATGGGAAAAACATTGTTTTACCGTTTATCAAGCATGGAAACTTTGCTGATTAAAGATTAATCTGTACTTCATCCAGTGCATTTACATGGGGATAAATAGGGCATACACACAAAAAAACACATTCGGTATGCACAGCCCCTATCTTGTATGTTTGTGAGTGTCTTTGAGTGAGATGCAAGACAAGTTAGTCAATATATGTATACAGTACTGTGCAAAAGTTTTAGACACTTAAGGTGTTAAACAAAAACATTTGTCTTAAGATGGTTATTTATATATTCAGCTTTAGTGTGTCAATAGGAAAAATACATTTTAGACTCCCAAACATTCCTTTTACAAATAGAATAGAATAGAAGAACAGGGAGCCCTGCAATAGATGGCATGCCCCCATAGAGTTCCCCTCTGAACATCAAGTCAGTCTGGGATTACATGAACTCAAAAACAGGCTAAATAGCTAGAAAAACTGTGGTGAATTTTACAAGAATCTTAGAACATCCTATCTGCCAATAACCAAAACTATAATACTGTGTATTAGTGAATTAGTGCTGTCTTGAAAGCAAATGTGGTCACACCAAATATTGATTTATGCATTTTATATGTTTACTGGACTTTGTATGATGTTAATTCATAAATGAAAACTATTTATGCCATTATTTTTTAAAGAATCCTCAATATGAAACATTTTTCAAAAGTGCCTAAAATATTTGCAGTGCTGTATGTATATAATAGTTATATCTATAATAATTTATTGTTCCATTAATTACAGATCCGAACCTTGACCCAAACCGTAAGTTATAATTGCAAAACTGACCCAAAACCAGCCTGAAACGAGATGATTTGTCTGGTCCCATCTGGCTCAAGTTGGGTAGTAGACCTCAAATGAGCATGAGTAAATGATGATAGTATTTAAATTTTGGGTTGGACTATCCCTTCAAACAAGTGAGACATTGGGGGTCATTGGAGGACTGTACCGCCAAATCAAATTAGTGAATTATAAGTGTGTGTGTGTGTGTGTGTGTGTGTGTGTGTGCGTGTGTGCATGGGCCTACCAAGAGATATTGAGAGTTGTGGAGAGAGGTAGAGCAGACAGTCACTTATGAAATGACAGTATGGAAAGTAAGACTGACTCACCTGCTCTTAATCTGTTCCGCGGATCTGCTCTCTGTGCTCGAATTACATATGTTTCTGTACGCGCTTTTGGGGAGGTATGCGTGCATGTCTTCACCCTCTTACCCGTTTGATGGTCATTATTCTTTCATGTTAGTGTTTTTTTTTTTTTGACATGCCGTAGGGGTGATTTGTCTCTTTCTAGAAAAGCACTTTATGATGGCAGGCCCACCAGCCTTGTCAGTGTCTCGAAGGTTTGAGGCTTTGCAGTCCCTCCTTATCTTTATCTCCTTAACACTCTCGGACTCATAGCATGGCTAGGCTGAAAGAGGATAGGTCAATAAAACTCTCAGCCACGGGAAAGGATGTGCACCCGGGCCCGGCTACTGTTAGAGAGGCCCACGATCCACAGGAGCAAGCTGAACCGAGGACTTCCTGTACTGCTGGGCCTCTGGAGTCTTTGAGGAAGGAGCCAGTGGCTTGTCTCTGATGGACCGCCTGACTGACAGCATTGATCCAGACTCCTGCCTTTCAGTGTGGGTATCGAATGGCGCCCGATGAGCTGATAGGTGATAAATGAGAGAGGGAGAATGTGAAGGAGGCCAGTCATTGTTGAGTGGTCTGACTTTTTCTTTCCTCTCTAGTCTTTTTGAGGTGGAGGGTTTCTCGAGGTATGATGGTGCCAGGTAGGAATTGGTATGTAACACACACAGCATCTGGTGAAGACAGGTTCTTTTAGAGGGGACATAATAAAAGAGAGCAGATGGAGAGATTTCTCAGTGAACTTTGAGAACTTTAGACTTTCAATGTGAATATGAGTGTGAAGGTTCGAGGCATCGTTTGCAGCTGTGAATTTTTCAACATTGCAAAAAATCATCAAATGTGCAAGACTAGAGAGGGCCAAATGTTCAGTTTTAGGAATTGGTTATTTAAAACCTTATCATGATTGACCATTACATATCCCCCTTAAAGGGATAGTTTACCCAAAAAAGTTTTTCCAAATGTGTATGACTTTCTGCCTTTCTTGGAATTTACACAAATAGAGATGTTAGGTGGAATGTTAGCCTCAGTCATCATTCACTTTTATTACATCTTTTTCCATGCTGTGAAAGTGATTGGTCACTGAAATCGTTATTCTACCTAACATCTCCTTTTATGGTCCACAGAAGAAAGAAAGTCATACAGGTTGTTATAAGACCATTATTCCAAGACATCGCGCAAGGCATGATGTATAAACAGGGACACATTCGCACACTCATTATAGTGTTTTACCAACTCCCATCCATCGTGTGTGTCCACAGCAACACAAACCAAGTAGAGACAAATGGGTCTTTGAGTGGAAAATTTCCCTGCTGTAAATCTGTCACCTGGGCATGATATTTGTTTTTGTTATTGTTGCATTATTTATGATCTCTGTCTACCACAGGACTCGAAACAAAAACGGCAACACGGCACAAGCAAAACTGTTATGACAGCACTCAGTTGATAGAAAACTTTGCTAGCAATGGCATGACCGATGATACTAGCTCTGGGCTAATTTTTTTGATGGTTCTTACCTGCTTATAGGTGATATTTTGAGTTTTTGTGATTCAAGGTTGTTTAACCGTGAAATAAGGCAGCATGTCACCAGAGAGGTGTTTACCGCACATTTAAACCAGGTGACGGATTGTGCTCTTGTGTCGGACATTTGTCTTTGCCTGAGAACTGGATTCCATTCATCCTTTCTGAGAGCAGAGAGGGAGGAAAAGAGGAATAAACGTCAAATCCCATCACTTGTTTGCCTTTTTAAAGCCTATTAGCACACAGATTGCTTTCAGTCAACCATGTATGTCTCTGTGTAATGGTGATGTGTGCATGTTTATGTGGCACAATCGCTAAATCTGGGTTTTTTTTAACTCGGGGTATATCCAACAGGGCTGTGCAAAAAATGGTCATTCTGTCACAGTGGTTTGAAGGGCTTCTTTCAGACCACTTCTTTTTTGCCCCTTTTTGTGGCTGCCAGTCAAACCGGAGGCCCTAAATACCCTCCAGCAGCACAGCTTAGCTGAGACACAAGACTTGACGAAGATGCAGAAGAGAAGGGATGGGAATCTTAAGGAGTTTAACAAGTCCAGTTTAGATTCATCCTAACATTTCTGGTTCCTATATGGTTCCTTTACCAATTATTTAATTTCTATTAAGGAAATAATAAATACAATTATTATTACATTTACTCCCTTTCACAGCCTGTTACATTTACTGCCTTCAAATTTCGACAGAACAGATATAACAAAAACATGTTAAAAGGTGTGTTTAAACACATTTTTTAAAACATTAATGCAATCCAATAATTGACCCTAACTACAGTATATATGAAATAAAAACTGAATGTCATTCATTTGGGAATCACAGTACACTGGTAGCGATGTATGTTGATGTATGAACTTCAAAAGAACCGGCTCGTTAGAGTCGTTTATTCTGAAATCAGATTACAGTGGTCACACCGTTTTCTGTTGTACTGTACATACATTAGAGGAGCATCCCTGCAGGAAACACTGTCTAGAGTATTTCAGGACGGTGTACTGTTCGCATCGGTGAAAAATTGATAGTTCGACAACCTTTAATGGAACTGATAGTCATAAAAATCATACGGTTCCGGTATTTACAAAAAGAATGGAACCAGTTCCCAGTACAACGAAATAGGTATTGCACCTAGAGCTTTTCCAGATCCGACTAAGATACAAAAGATGGTTCTTATTGGTATATCATACGTCACGTAGATAAATGTAGACTTTGTCTCAGCTAATTCAAAAAATGAATTAATCAGATTAATTCTGGAATTATTATTCATTCACCCTGAGGCAAGTTCCTGATGTTTCAGGGTTTGCATTTTGGCATTATATTTGAAGTTTTTGGTATTCAATACACGGACTGGGCCTTGCTAGATCATAGCCTAACGAGAGCATGATGTAGGTCTCCATGCGTCTCCTGCTCTTGTTCTATGCAAAGACCCAGTTTGCGCCATCTAATTGGTTCCAGAACTGGAGGGAACCGTCGATCCACTTTAGGCATTCCTCCACTCCTTGACTATCCCCCCTTCTCTTTTTATTTCTCTCTCTCGATCGATGCTCTCCTTCACCATAACCTTCCTCCATTATGTTCTTTCACATTTTTGTTTGATCACACTCTGCAACCAGGCCCCACCAAAGAGAGCCTTGATGGCCTCTGGCAAGCCAACAAAAGCAGAAAAACTTTCTGTGCTAGAAAAGATGTAGATGGGGTTAATAAGGATTAATAATGTGTGGGGACACAAATGTTCCTTCTCATGTTTTGCAAGCTCGGGCGCTTTAGACGAAAGCAGACTCTGCATTTCTCTGTCCCTGTCTTGTCTTACATCTCTCTCATCACTCACTCTTTCTTTTTAGCCTCTGTTTCCCTTTGCTGTTTTTCGACAATCAGGCAACTGTATTTGCTTTCTGTTATTGAGCGATGAGGAGCATTTGCAGAACTCCCCAAGCCCTACTCTGTTCTCGGCACTCTTTGAGAAAGTATTAAGAAGGGAAAATTTCAATCCGTCTTCTGCTGTCTCATGTTGGACTGTAGTACTTCAAAAACATGGCTCACCTCTTCTGCTTGTAGAATTCATGGATCAAACATTGCAGCCCAAAATCAGTGTATGTAACATCCCAATCCATTAAAGAGTGGTTCTCAAATTGGGGTGATATCCAGAGGGGTTGAAGGGGGGCATTTTGAACATCTTGAAATGATGTGAAATCAAATGCAATTGTTGATCTGTAATCCAAAGGTCTCTAGACGTGCATTAGGAAGCGCATAGTGGCCGTTTGCTTTCTGGGTTTGCTCACAAGTATATGTATTGTTTAGATGGATATGTAAAGGATGTGATTTGAGTATTTGCTGTGTGTATAGAGATGTTTTTGGCATCTGTCGACAGCAGTCCAGGTAACTGAGATTGTGTCTGTGTTGTTGGAAAGGGAATGTTTTCAGAACACTCTCACACATTTGTACTATTTCACTCTTCTTGATGTGATTCATGTTTTTCAGCTGTGGTCTATCATTCATAATCATTCATAACCTTTCACAGTATACATTTTATTTCCTCTGAAAATCAAATGTGAAAACACAAAGTTTTAACTCTGTGTTCTGACTTGCTAAACGTGTTATTTGCGTGTCATGTGTCTGCATATCCACTTTGCTTTTATTCTCACTGGCTCATGTCCAAATATCTCATTCTTGAACGGTAGGGAAAACTGAGATTAAAATTGCTCTTTATCTCTAACCCATTTCCTCATTCCTTTGTTTTGCACAGATTATACCCCCCCTTATAGACCTCAATCAGAATCGCAGTAAACTGAAACTGTACATTGGCCACCTCACGGCCCTCTGCCACGAGAGAGACCCCCACATCCTGCAGGACCTGGCCCCACCCTCCGCATACCACCACAGCCAACAGGACGCCTGGGAGGAGGAGCTTCAAAAGATGAGTCCCGAACAGGTAAGAGAGTAAGATGTCAATATGGGCATTATTTTCTTTCTATCTGTCAAAGATTAAAATGTATAATTTTTTATTTATATCCCTAAGGTCCAAAATTATCTTGTTTCCACGCTTTGTGATGGCAAGTGGATTGAGAAAATCCACAAATATTTCCATGAATTGTGTTTTGCATTGTTTGAGGTGTGTGTGTGTGTGTGTGTGTGTGTGTGTGTGTGTGTGTGTGTGTGTGTGTGTGTGTGTGTGTGTGTATGTGTGTGTATATATATATATACATATATATATATATATATATATATATATATATATTTTTTTTTTTTTTTTTTTTGTGTGTACACAGATCAGCCACAACATTAAAAACACCTGCCTATTATTGTGTATGTCCACCTCGTGCCACCAAAACTGTGCCAACCCGCATCTCAGAATAGCATTCTGAGATGAAATTCTTCTAACCACAATTGTACAGAGTGGTTATCTGAGCTACCATAGGCTATTTCAGTTCTAATCAGTCTGACTATTCTCTGTTGACTTCTCGCATCATCAAGGCATTACTGTCCACAGAACAGCCCCTCATTGGATGTTTTTTGTTTTTGGCGCCATTCTGAGTAAATTCTAGAGACTGTTGTGTGTGAAAATCCCAGAAGTTCAGCAGTTACACAAATACTCAAACCATCCCGTCTGACACTAACAATCATCCATGCGATTATCTAATCAGCCAATCATGCAGAAGCCGTGCATTGTTGGTGTCAGACGGGAGAATGGCCAGACTGGTTCGAACCGACAAAGTCTATTGTAACTCAGATAACTGCTCTGTACAATTGTGGTGAGAAGAATATCATCTGCAATTTACCACCTGCCTACACAATATTAGGCAGGTGGTTTTAATGTTGTGGCTGATGTGTGTGTGTGTGTGTGTGTGTGTGTGTGTGTGTGTGTGTGTGTGTGTGTGTGTGTGTGTGCGCGCGCGCGTTTTTGTGATTTACGAGGACAATTTTGTAAGTTACAAACTGGTAATTACAAGGTTATTATGCTATAAATGTGATTTATGAGGACATTTCTAGAGTCCCCATAATTCAAATCGCTTAAAAATTATACTAAACAATGTTTTATTGAAAATGTAAAAATGCAGAAGGTTTTCTGTGAGGGTTAGGTTTAGGGGTTGTGTTAGGTTTAGAGGATAGAATCTATAGTTTGTACAGTATAAAAGTCATTATGTCTATGGAAAGTCCTCATAATGATAGGTAGACCAACATGTGTGTGTGATGTGTGTGTGTGTGTGTGTGTGTGTGTGTGTGTGTGTGTGTGTGTGTGTGTGTGTGTGTGTGTGTGTGTGTGTGTGTGTGTGTGTTTTTAATGATTTCGTTTTTTCCTTGCGTATTTGTGACAGACAGTACAGGTCATTGTTTCACTTGCAGAATCAAATATGAGACACTGAGTAGTTCACAAATTACATGGTAATTTTATTCAATACAGGTTAAATATGTATAAGAGATACTGTGTATTTTAGGTGCAGTTACTGGTCTGCATTTTTTCCACCATTGTTTACCCCCTTTAACTTGTGTTTATTTCACTTGAATAGTACAAATATTCTATACAAACACTCCATGTTATCTAACAATTAATATGAGGTGTGTGTCATTTTTAAACATATAATTTGAATAGAGTTAGAAATAATGCAAGTAGTATTTGACATACAGTATGTTTCACTACATAAATCTATATCTAGAAATTCTAGATAGAATTCTGATTATACAATTTCCACAGATGTAAGATTTTTTGAAACACAACAGATATTTTCTTTTAAAGATAGTATTTCTGATTTGAATCATGAACATAACTTAAGTTACATGTTGTTCTTGCAGTTCTATTTAACTCTTTCATACATACTGTCACACATATGTGACAGTTAATAACTGGGCCCCACAGAGTAGTGTCATACATGTGTGTGTGTGTCTGCAACAGCCAGTTACATTACAAGCTACCAGATTCAAATCGGCTTTTGCACCGACACAGGCTGCGCTGGTCAAGCATCTGTTATTTATATTCGCTCAAACAGTTACTCTTTTAAACGACAGAATACGTTTATTTTATATACATACATCCAACTAGTCACCAAAGGTCCATAAACATTTTTTACAGCTCTTATATGCACAGTCAATACATCAAATGCAATCTTCCTCCAATGCATGCTGCCATTTGTTTACATTAGTAGAGGCTGTCATTCGTCAAACAAACAGCTACTCAAACAGTCTTTTCAAGCATATAATATGTTTATTTTATGTAACAAACAGCCAAATTATTACTAAAGTACCACAATAACAGCTTGTATACGCACACAGCCATCATATCTAAACATGATATTCCCATGCACGCAGCCACGTCTGCTGATTTGCTGCTGTTTTCCTTAACACAAACAGCAACTCAAACAGTCTTTGCAGACATATAATACTTTTGTTTTCTGACCAAACTATCACAAAGCACCACGATAACAGTTTAAAACATGTATACTCAGAGTGAAAACATGCTGATTGAGCACGATTATCCATGCACGCAGTCAAGTATGTTTACATTAGCGCTTGTCTCACACACACACACACACACACACACACACACACACACACACACACACAATGTCAGAGATGTCAAACAGTGCGTAGGCAAACCGGACTGCTGATATTATGTGTTCATTTGTTTTTTACAGCTATAAAAATTAAATAAATAAAACCAAAACAGTACAGCAGACATAAACCATTTGTTCACATGTTTACTATATTATTTACAGTATTTCTTATGACAAGAAATCAAAAATTTTAATAATAATACAAGTTATACAAGAAAATACTCTTCTACACTCTGCCCCCCTCTACTGGCTGTGTAGTGTCATTTACAAAAATAACTCACTCCAGGGGGTACTGCAGAGGAATGTAGACCCTACTCAGGAAAAGGTTTAACCATGTAATGTCGCAGTTACTAATAAAGTCACTGGCAAACTGGCTAGTAACACTGTTTTATTTACTTGCCAAATACTATTTTAACTCTATAATGTTCACTTTGGACTCTTAATATACTGTAACTCAGCAATTAGGGTCCAGTCCATTTGCCCACTGTCTTTCCATTGGCAGGAGTGTATACAAGATTCAAATTGAAAATGTTATACACCTTACTTTTTAACAACTTATTTTTCCACAGCTCCATTTTCAAAGTAAAGTGTAGAGGGAGGTTTGACTGTATGTATTTTGGTGTGTTCACGAGGTACTTTAAGGTTTCTTGGGTACTTGGATTTGTCACCCATTGATTATTGGAGCCATCTGGCCTGGCCCACATGGCCCCTAGCTGACGCGAAGGCTCACTGTCTATAAATCTCCTATTGGCTTTGAGAATCACTCTCACTCTGTGTAAATGCCATTAGTTCTCTTTATAGAGTGGAATGTGTTCCTACAGAAAATAAATAGTCCAATATATTGTGTTTTATTAGTGTCATTTAGTGTTACTTTAACAAAAGAAAACCAAAAAGCTACACAAGGCTCACTTAAAAGATGGGGGTTGGGGTAGACAAACGCTAAACTGGAATGGTGCGATAAAAAAAAGGAGTGTCAGCATTTGGACAAGAAAGAGAGAAGCGTATAAGGAGGTAGAGGCTGGATTTAGACTCACCATGATGGATGATTCTCTCTCCTTAATAAATGTATACGTGAATCCATTTTCTCCACTTCGCTTTGAAGCTATTGCCATACCTACCGTAACAGTAAATTGTCTGCAAGCGGACACTGGATTTAGTCCCCACGTCAGTGCGTCCCAGTTCAGCATCCATTCCCGATGCTTTTTGTAACATCAGAAAAATAAATTGTCTGGCAGTCTACATATACATTATACTCGCTTTAAATCAGCCTCATTCCTCAAGAGGAGAGAGTGATCTGCGGTGGTTATGCCAAGGCCCATACAATGCTCATGTGTTTCGCTGCACAGGGAACTGTCTGCTTGGCAGGTTTTTGGCTTGCTCTGACATTATTGAAATGCATTTTTTTTATGTGGCCTGCCCGATGACAAGCAGTTGGCCAGCGATCAAATAATGTTTAAGATTTTTAGTTTGCTGCAAGAAAAGTTTGTTCCAAAAATTGGCACTTTCTGAGGGGCTTTTTCCCACTGTACTTGTTTAATATGAAGTAGGGAGACATCTGTACATTTATTTTCTTTAACAAAAGCTAGCTTTAATCATCGAGTGTGTGGATGGACTGAGAGGTTCCACTGCCACTGGTCAGTGGAGGCTACTGCGTTAAATAAACTTAGTCAGCCTCAGGTCTGTTTTGTTGATCTCATATTTAATTCCTGCATCTGTTTCATCTAGAAGGACCTTGCTTTGCTGGGTTAGAGATCCAATTGAAGAAGGTAGTGACCAGGATAATAGGAGGAGATAGTAAAGCCTGGTTGTGTGAGCAGGTTGTTATTCCTCCAGGACCTTCTCTAAGGTCAACGATCCTGTGTTTATCTTGTCCAAACTCTTAATGACAGTGTTTAGAAAGCTGTGCTGCCGTGGGGGACCGATAAGAACTTCTGAACCTCTGTACAAGACTTCTGATTTGGCTGAAATTGACTTGGGTTCTCCAAGAAATGTCTAGCCGAATTCTACTCACTTTATATCTGTAATCCTTTATTATCAGAACAATGAGCTTTTGGTTGTGGAATAAATTAAAGGGCTAGTTCAAACCCAAAAGAATTAATTCTGTCATTATTTACTCACCCTCACTCCAAAGGTACCCTAAAACTACAGCAAAAGTAATACGACTCATGCACTATATTACAAGTATTGGTGACGAATACAGGAACTGAACGTTTTTGTTTTTCGGAAAGGCTGCATTCATGCTTATAGGTTTCAATAGCCCCTTTCACACATACTGGTCAATTTTGCTCTGCAATTTCCCATGAATCATTCATTGTATCATTGTCTATAAATTTCAATATTGATGGTATGTATGAACAGAGCCATAAGGTCACAGGTTTCAGTTCACACAAGGTCAGGACTCGCTGACATAAGAAATGTCTGACGGAAATGACGCAATTACTCAGCGCCATAACACCGGTATATCGGAAGTAAGTTAAATGTCAACAGATTGGTCATATAGTAAAACTAGAGTGCTTCTCTTCATCCGAGTGGATGAAGAAGTTTGCAGACAGCTTAAAGGAGCAGTAAGCGATTCCATGAAGTATGATTCGAATGCTTGTGACATAATTTCATTGTGTGTAGTTTATCGGTCTTATTTGAAGTCCTTGTTTGTAATGCTGTTGACCATTGGGAACTGCATAAATATAAACATTTGCCAAAACATTTTAATCATTACCGACCACAAACGTTCAGATACAAAATAATACCCCTCCATGTTTTCAAACAAGAAGACTACATTTCCGGCACAGCCTTGTAGATATCATTTCCGGCAAACAACGTCCCTTAGTTTAAAGGTGTTTGGTGCTGATGTGTGAATGGTACTAGCAAAATGGAAAAAAGACAAAAACTGTAGTACATTTACCAGTAAAAGCAACTCAACGATTTTCCTATCATTTACCTGGTTGCATGTGTGAAAGGAGCTAATGATGACATCACTTTTTTCCCTCACCGTATTCCCAAAATGAGAAGCATAGTAATTCTCAAGAGTGCTTCTACTTCAGTCTATAGACAACCTCGGAAGCTTTGTATCCACCTGGTCAACACGGTGATTTCAAGTTGGATGCATTAAGGGAGAGATAATGAATATTTCAGGTTTCACCGATTAGGCTTTACCTCTCAAACGTTTACACATATTTCAGCATTTTCTCTCTCCAAATTCAATAGCTCAGAGATATTTTGCATTTCAGATACATATGGTATCCACATGTACCAAACCTTGCTCATTCTTCAGTTACATGTCCTACATGTAGGACACAATCCGCTTGAAGACACTTTTGGTCTTCCTCTGATGGTGGAATCACTTGCAGATGGCGGATTGGAAGAGTTGCCGGTATTCACAAGCTTTTTTGATTGATGTCTTCTTTGACCTCCCTTCTTTTATTTGCATTGAGAGTGTAGCACATTACATTAGCATTTTCTCAGCACTGACTTCTGCCCATTTAGATCCCTTCAGCTCTGAAGATGCCAGAATGGGCCTGTTTGGCCATGACAGGCTCAAATTGACGAGAAAAGTCTGGGCTCATTATTGGCTTATTTAGCGTGTTCTGTTCAGTCCATTATTATTAGTAACGTCCACATGAATTTACTTGTGGTGTCTTTTGATGGCACATATGCGCCTCCAAAGACCCTTAAGTGGCTCAGTTCGGGAGTAGGCTTTTTGCTAATCATCATTCATTTAAACCAAGTTATTAGTGACTAATTGAATGGCCCTTTGTGGCTGTGGATTGGGCACAGTCGCCATCAAGCCTCATGGAGGATTGAGGTTGATATTCGCTATGCCCAGTGCCTTAATGACAAGCCTCTTGCATTTCAAATGTTATTTAGTATTTACGAGGGTCCGCACAATGTTTGAGTCCTTGCCCTTTCTTTAATACTAAACATTGATCTTCTAATTAACAGTTTTTATGAGCTTCCTCTTTACTGGCCTGGCACTCGTAAGTTGGCACAGAGTTGGGTAATGCAGAGCTTTGGGTTTTCACCCTGATTTTCTTTTGTCTCTCTTGCGGTTTGTGGTACATAAAGACATAGTATTTCCTCTTTGTCTCTTTTCTCCTAATCATTCACTCTATTTTTCCTCTTAATTGCTCTCAGTATCTGTTTTTGTACCCTTTTCCCAATACTTCTCAGGCTCCGGTGCGGTTCCTGTCCTATCACTCTTAAAGGAATAGTTCACCCAAAAATTAAAAATGTTAATGTTAAAAATTGCATTTTTACATCATGTTGATTAAAACCTGTATGATGTATTGTGGAGCAAAAATATTGATATTTTGAAGAATCTTCATGCTGATTTGTTTCCATACAATGACAGTTCACCATGAGATCTTGGCCGTCAAGCTCCAAAAATAAACAACAAAAAATCACCATAAAAGTAGTCTATACGACTCGTATGCTATATTCCAAGATTTTAAAGCCATGCGATAGCTTTGTGTTAGGAACAGACTGAAATTTAAGTCATTATTCACTGATAATCTTCCCATCGTTTGAGCTGTTAACTCAAAAACTGCTGCAATTATTGAGTCGGTTAAAATAATTTATTCTGATTCTGATTCATTCTGATTCATGAATGAATTTGTGAACCAGTTCAACTGGTTCAATAAAAAATAAGCTACTTGATAGAATGATCTGTTCTCTGGACTGGTACTAGAGTTCAACATCAAAGCATTGCTTGAGTCATACGGATTCGAAACAAGTACAGAATGACAGAGTTTTCTCTTCTTTTTGTGTGTGTGTGTGTGTGGGGGGGTTGTGGGTGTCCTATTTCTTTTATGGTTACTTTAGTACAAGACAGATTTGCTGACAAACACAGACATGAAAATCAAAGATTGCACAACCAAGTTTTATGTAAACCCACAAAACATTCATTATGATACAGACAATGCAAATACACAAAAGTACCATAATACGCCCCAAACACACACACACACACTTTTGTGAACTCACACTCATATATTACTAACACTTTGCCAGACCACCCCATTAGGCCTTTCTGCCAGCTCATCCTCTGTTGTGGTCAATACTTCTTTTATTACTCGTCATCCCTGTCTGTTTTTTTTTTCTCTCTGTTTATGGCGTAATGTTGTTTTATTTGGTTTGAGCTGTTTACAGGATGTTACTGCATCTCTGTTTATACGACTGGAATGCAGGAAGGTGATTAAGCCGTTGCTGAAAAAGCCTCTCAGTCATACAACTCACAGAGCCAACGAAGACAATAGACTCACCAAAAACGCAACCCATTTATAAGACAAATTGTCGTTTTCAGGAACAAAAACAAAGTTATTGTGTGTCGTACATCTAATAGGGCCTTTAGAGTTTAGTTTAATTGATATTATTAAATCTGCAGCCACAAAATTTGAACTCTAGTCGTTTACAAATGTATACACATATCCCCTGTTTAACTATTAAATATTTTGCTACCAATAAGTTTAGTAGTATTTTCAGCTCTGTTTAACACATTTTGCCATATTTAAAGCTGATATCATGGTACTGAATGATTACCATGGTATTACTGATGTACATGACCAAAAAGATCATGGTATTATTATGGTAAATCTCCAAAACTCTATGGTATTATACTTTGTAATTGTGTAAATATCACTTTGTGAATTATTTCTTGCAAAATGCAAAACAGCTCTGTGGTGGTATCATGCTATAGTGTTATTCTGTATAATAAAATTATTGTCTTTTGCATATTTACATTGTCATTTAGCAGATGTTTTTTTCTAAAGTGACTGTGGCAGGGCTCCTCGTCCCCCGGCAGATGGCTGCAGCTGCTCCGTTGGGGTGGACGGTAGTGGCGAGAACTCAACTACGGCGTATCCCTCCTCCTTCCCGGATTTCGGCACCAGTGTAACGTAGTCCAATGGAATTGAGGAGGCGAGAACCGGCTTGTCAATATAAATAATATTTGAATGCTTAACTTAAACAGAAGACAAACACATACACATGACGGACATGTCCGTAAACAATCTCTCTCTCCCGCACCATCCTCCGCGGTCTGCCTTTATCCCTCTCGGAGGCTTGATTAGCCTGATAAGGGACCGGGTGTGTAGAATCACGACCCGGCCCCGCCCTCCGCCCTGCCACATTGACTATCAAATTAGGAACAAAACAAGCAATTTGTCATACAACCATGATATTTACATGGTACTTGAAGGTACTTTGAAGAATACCATGGTATTTTTTGATACATGTCCAAAAAGCATGGTATTACCATGGTACAATGTCCAAAAGCTATGGTATCCATGGTACATTTTATTTAGTGTAAATAGCTCATTATGATTTCATACTTGTGAGGATGCAATCATCCGTGACACCTCCACAGCTGCGGGACGACTCAACTCCTGCATTGCAGCTGTGTCTATGATAGTCATAGTTTGATGAAAGTTGCTGTCAGTTATTTTCTGTGGCCAGTTTCACCTCCTCTCTCATAATGTTTGAATCTGCTGTTTACATTAGAGAGTGCTGATCTTAGATCAGTATGTAAAGTTTACAGTCTTTGGAGGAGAGAAGCGCGGTCCTCGACTGCCCTTGGTCAAAGTCATCTGGCTGTGATCTGGCAGCACAAAGCCAGCTGTATAAATAGGGGAGAGTCTTGCATTTTACGGGTCACTCTGAATAAAACATGAACTAGAGAAGATTGATTATTAATGACCTCAGGGCTGGAACAGAAATAATCTGTTAGGCCTTGAGCCCTCCATTTTTTTTTTGTCTCTCTCCACTTTCTCTCACACATTCTCAATGCACCTTCATCCGTTGTTCGTGTACTTTTCCTTTCTGTTTCCTGTGTGATCAGTACTGCATTAGTTGTTTATTTTAGGTGACAGTTTCCCTTTAAACTTGTGGTGGGAATCAGGAGGGACCTGGAGATCCGATATTATAACGATATCTGGTTCAATATACCGGTACAATATAACCGTTGTATATTGTTGTATTTAAAATGTTTTTTCTCCCTTTTTTCACTTTCTCATCCTCATTGCACCTTCATTTATTGTTTACTCACCTTTTCTTTCTGTTTCCTCTCCGATCGGCTTCTAATGTAAAAGTCCACCTCAGCCCCAAGTGTCAAAGGCAGTTTTGATGTTGCTTTGGTTCTGCGTAAATGAAATGCTGCATTAGAGCAGCCTTAAACTGAGTAGTTGTTATGATAGAGCATATATTTCATATTTAAAAGAATAATTTTATATTTTATATTCAGATTCAAAGTTTTATATTTAAAACATTAATCTCATAACATTATTTATGCAATTGTAATTGCTGTGAAAATGCATTTATTCCACCTCTGAGCAGCATTAAACAGTCTGTGTAAATGCACCTTTTCATGGTATATATGCCACTTCAGATGCAGCCTCTGTACATTTGCAGTGTTAATCTTGTGCGACCCCGTGGCTTCATGCTAGGACTCGCTGTTTTTGATTTGCTATATGCAACGCATCATTTAAATGCATTAAACCCAACTGAATACTGTTCACAAGACTCTAGACTATCATTTAAATGGTTCACTTCTGCAGACAGATATCACACTGAAGGTTAAGTCATTCACTAAATAGTGAGCAAGGGAGTACTCTGTAGCTTTCTATGCAGCTAAGTGCATTCAATCCTAAAATCCAACCAAAAGTTCAGTTTCAGGCTACAGATGATGTTTGGCCCACTCACAAGTTTTATTTTAACATGGTTGGCAGTGATTGGATGATGATGTCCTTACTTTGAATAAGAATTATTTATTCAGCTTTACATAATATCAACTGTAATGTCTGTAACATTTCAAAAACATGAATATGAACATGACTTTCTATAGCTTAGTGTTATATAAAATTTCACAGCGTAGGCTCGCTGTCTGCATACGTGGACATTAATATTTAGAGAAACTATTTGCTCAAAAAACACTTTTTATTTGCTTGTTTATTAGGTGCTACTAGTTAAAAATCAAAAAGGGTAATGGAAAATTCACACAGCAGCCATGCTCAGGACTCAGGTAGTAAGATGGCTTTGGTCATTTTATTTTAGGCATCTGTTTCCCTTTTAAACTAGGGGTGGGGATCAGCAGGGGATGAACGATACAATATTATTAAAGAAAATGTGGTTTGTGATGCAATAATATTACGATTTCAGTAACACTTTACAATAATTTTTCATTTGTTAACATTAGTTTGCTACATTTGTTAAAGGAATAGTTCACCCAAAATTTTAAATTATCTCATAATTTACTCCATTTAAGATGTGTATGACTCTTTTTTGTTTTTTTTCCTGAAACAAAGATTTTCAGATGAATATCTCAGCTCTGTAGGTCCATACAATGCAAGCGAATGGGTACCAAAATTTGGAAGCTCCAAAAAGCACAAAGGCAGCATAAAGGTAAATTCTAGCTTTTGACATTCTTCTGGACTTATTTGACATCATCACCCACTTCCAAATAAGAGGTTGTTGAATCTTACATATCACTGCACATCTCAAAACTTGCATAGATGCGTTTTATGTCCTTAAGTCTTCCGAGTTTGCTCTTACAAGGTAGTTAGTCAAAACAGATTTTCACAAGAACACGTTAATAGCATTGAGAAACACCATATCTTCAAAAGCGATATGATTAGTGTGGTTGAGAAAAAGTTCAGTATTAAAGTCCTTTTTTACATTCAGTTCCCACTTTCACATTCTTCTTGCATATTGCCACCGAACGGGCATGGAGGAGAATTTATAGTAATGGACTTAAATATTGATCTCTTTCTTACCTACACCTATCATATCGCTTCTGAAGATATGGATTTAACCACTGGAGTTGCATGGATTACTTTTATGCTGCTTTTATGTGCTTTTTGGGGCATCAAGAGCCATTCACTTTCATTCTGAGAACCTACAGAGCTGAGATGTTGTTTTAAAAATCTTTGTTCGTGTTCAGCAGAAGAAAAAGTCATACATCTGGGATGGCATGAGGGTGAGTAAATGATGAGAGAATTTTCATTTTGGGGTGAATTGTCCTTTTAAAATGAACTATGAACAATATTTTTACAGCGTTTATTCATCTTGGTTAATGTTATGTTGAACATTTACAAATATACTTTTAAAATTAAAAGTTGTATACAGTAAGTTAATATTAGTTAATGCAATATGAACTAACATGAATTAATAATGAGCAATTCTGTTTTAACAATTAACATGAACAAAGATTAATGAATGCTGTTTAAAAATATTGTTCATTGTAATGCTACCATATGGAACCTTATTGTAAAATGTTACCAAGATTTCTTTGTTTATATTGTTTTGCCATTCAAAACTGTGCTATATTGTGATCTGTTACTCACTTGCTTCTCGCTCTTCTTCAATGGACTTTGGTGCTTCACGCAACAAGTGCTGAATTTCCTGCTTTACTTACTTTACAAACTAAACAAAAATTATATTCTTAGATTGTTATGAGTTTGTATTTTGCTAGAATAGAAATAGAGTTTGTTGACCTATTGATGTAGTATGTATCATTGTAAAACAGCTCAAGGATGGGGCAAGGAGGAGGCGAGAACCGGCTTTTCAACATAAATAATATTTTAATGAAAAACTTAACAGTACACATAAACAAACACACATGGCGGACATGTCCGCTAACGATCTCTCTCTCTCGCACAGCCCTCTGCTGTCGGCCTTTAAACCTCAGGGACAGATAATTAGCCTAATACGGGACCGGGCGCGCAGGATCACGACCCGGCCCCGCCCTCCACCCTGCCACATTCATCTTGTCACATACTTGCTGTTAATAGTGCTCTATGTCTTTTTTCCATATGAAAATAATGTTTTCATTGTTTTTCACCTACTTGATTATTAACATATCAAAAGTTCAATCATGATTCATTCAGACCTTTGCAATGAATCACAGGTTCGCACCTGTCAGGCCTGGCATCATTTTCCTGTGTGGGCTCTTAAGGAAAAACTATTGGTTTAGAGCAACAGGAGCTGGTTCTGGATGAGCACCCTGATGTGCTGTACTGGCGAATACAGTGAACTGTGCCCAGTGGGGCAGGCTGACAGGGCCATGAATCCAGGGCTGCGTAAGTGCAGTCTAATTTAAACAGGCAGGAAATGGGGGTAAACATGGTGGAACAAGCCCACAACCCGCACGATTAATGAAAGCACATGGAGTCACCCCATATGTCTGTTGAAAGTAGGACTTTACATTACGAGCTTCTCTCTCTCTCCCTCTTTCTCTTTCTCTCTTTTAGGTATTCACTCGCATCATTGATCTTGTAATGTTTGTCGGTAATATCAGTAGTCATCAAAGTGTTACAAAGGTGTGTGGCTGCTTTCAGACAGTTTAATGTAGACGTCGGGAGGCATCTGTGAACAAACACTCCCTTAAGCAAACACATCACAGAGACTGAAGGTGAGACACAAAGATGTCATAGGCTGACCAGCTATTTAATTTTGAGGGGTGGATTGTAATTAGTCATGCTTACTATTGCTCAAACCTCTAAACAATCTCCTTTTGTGTTCCACTGAAGAAAGAAGGTCATACAGGTTTGGGTTAACATGAGGGTAAGTAAATTATTATTTAATTTACATTTTTGGGTGCACTATCCCTTTAAACTTTGTAGCAAAACTCTTTCCACGCGTTTGTGATACAGACACGAATGATACCTCAAATCAGAATACTTTAGCAACTGCAACAACATTGCAACACCCTGGCTACCACCCACAATAGTCTATCATCATGGTGGCGAATTTTGCATAGGCAAGCACTTCCACATTTTCATATGTAAAGGTAAAAGTCTAGTTTTCAGGCTAATGTTGCTTTGGCTCCTTTTGTATTCAGTGTTCACAGCCCCATTCTCAAAACATTGTGTTTGTAATACCTTGTTTCAACGAGTGCTAATCGGACCAAACCAACAGACTTCTCAACCGATTCCTTAACATCCAGAGCGAGGGAAACCACAGCCCCATTTTCAAAGCATTACGAGATGAGCCCATGGTGCCCCACACTTGTCTGTTCCAAGACTTGCTCCTTTATTTTTCCAACCATCGCGAATATGTTTGAAAGCGCATTGGACTCCAGACCTGGAATAAGGGCTCATCTCTTACACTGGACTCCTGAAGCAAATCAGGACGAGGAAGAATTATATATGAAATAAATACCCCCAAATGATGAAACCATAAGTGGGATTGAGCCGTCTCAGCTGGAGGCCAAGGCAAACAACGAAATACTTCAGCAGGTTTATTGTGATTTTCACGCCCTGACGAATCAGAGCTTTGCATTGTTGCGTTCCTGAGTTCATTGCAGGCTTGGGTTACATCGACAGAGCCACAACAGCATAAACTACACCAGCTGAGCTGACATACCATAACACCAAATCTTTTAATCATAGCCCTACCATATCGCCCCTCTCAATTCATTACTTTTTATGTATATTAAAGGGATAATTCACCCAAAAATTTTTATTCAATCATCATCTATTCACCATCATGTTTTCCAAACCCCAATTCCATGGAAGACTTTCTTTCTTCCATGGAACACAAAAGGAGATTTAACCCAGAATGTAAGCCTCAGTCACCATTTACATTCGTTGCATCCTCTTGTTCATTTGTTGTTTGAAAATAATCAAGGCTTCGGTCTTAAGGCAACAAAATATTTCTGAGCTTTGTCACTCAATCAGCCAGCTGATGAATCATCCCACCAAGAGTGAAGCTGTCAATCTGCTGCACTGCTTTTCTGATGGCTTTATTTGCGTGTTCGCTTGCGACAAAACCTGTACCATTTGCAGCTATGGCATCTGTTTCGGATTGAACTTTGGCTTGGAAAAAGATACTCTGATGGATCTGACTCTTTCGCTTTCAGTCTGTGCCAATCAGCAGCCATATTATGAGTCTAACAGCTCATTCAGGGCTTCTGATTAATAACGGACATTTAGAATTGAGAAGGGTTTTATGAAACTCCATGTTTGAAAGAGGGTTATTTTCAAAAAATATTTAATAGCCTGTTGGGCTCTTTTAAAAGCCAAGTGCTTCCATGCTAACAGTCAAGAAATTTAGTTGAGGTTGGGGCATGTTCTGTTAAGATCTATTGCTATAGAAACACTAGCAATTGGCGTGTTGACAGTGCTGTTTATCGCCTCATACAATAGTACAATTTCTCATTTCTTGGTTTCCCGATTTTGTGCAAATAAGGATATGCAACAGTCTAGCCATTTTCGTTAAGAGCGACTAGGAGAGTTTGTGCTGCCTGGAGCCTGTGGAGGAATGTGGTTGTAATTTATCCATATGCATCCTAAAGGCCCTGCGGCAATTTGGGCTGAGTCATTGAAGGGAAAAATATCTGAGCAGCGCAAAATCAAAACTGGGCTTTCATCATCTTGTGGTGGGTGTTAACACTGAAGTTATTTCGATCTGGGTTTTTGATCATGATTGCGTCCCTAACTTTACCGGCTTGACCACATACGACGTAATAGTGCCCCTGCTGATCAACCCCCCATTAAAATCCTTTAACCTCATTCAAAGTTGCGGGGAGGGGTGCAACTCATGTGTCCGCATTCCCCCCCGGAAACTCAATTAGACTTGACTGATGGGGTGCACAGATCCGCTGCTGCAGAGGTTGGTGGGTGGTACTAATTAGATGCGGTCGCTATAGACTCGCTTTTTATAAATGGACATGCCCCTCCCCCACTGAGGACTCTGACTTGCTAAGATCAGGCTGTACAGATAACTCTACTAAGCCTAGCTGCGTTTGAGAGCTTAGCTCTGAAATTGAGGCCAAAATAAGGGGATAGATGGAAGATAAAGTGGTATATTAAACTGCTAGGATTGTTTTTGGTGCTTTAAGGAGAGGATAAGAGCGAGAAAGACAAACAGAGAGAGATCCCAGTTTAAGTAGCTCTTAGCAAAGCCGCAGAGGCTTCCTGCTCTAACGAGGAGGAAGTGGGGGAAAGAGCTCGTCATAAGCTGAACATGATCCAAAGAGACCATTTTTGGAGATATGTGTATGTCTGTGTCTGCTAAAGAAAAAGGGGGAGCCAGGGGAAGAATAAGACAAGATTTAAGAGAACAAAGAGAATAGTGAAGGGTTTAGTCTTAAAGATAAACCAGATTTCAGAGATATGAGCTTGTAGTGTAGCCACCCAACCATGACAGTCAAGCTGGAGCAAACATCCTCCTTTTAAAACTCTCTGCTAAGAGTTCTCACTCTGAGACCAGTGTCTACAAGAGGAAAGATTTAAGCTTCCGAACATTTTGCCCTGGTGGCTGCAGTATAGTGTTGCATAACCAGACTTTGCGATTTATACTAGCCTAGAAACGCCCACTCAGAGAGGAAGAGATTTTTTGATTGACATGTAAAGCAACCAACAACAGTTGTTGTTTAGGGATGTTCTGGATTCAGTACAAGTTAAGCTTAAATTATAGCACTATGTTGATTTATTTAAAAGAAGGCAAAAATAACAGGGGGCCTGGGTAGCTCAGCGAGTATTGACGTTGACTACCACCCCTGGAGTCGTGAGTTTGAATCCAGGGTGTGCTGAGTGACTCCAGCCAGGTGGTCCTAAGCAACCAAATTGGCCCTGTTGCTTGAGAGGATGTCACATGTGGTAACCTCCTTGTGGTCACTATAATGCGCATGGTGAGTTGTGCATGAATGCTGCGGAGAATAGCCGCCATATGTGCTACAGTAGTAGTAGTAAAGCAGTAACGCGCTCAACAAGCCACGTGATTTACATTCACATTTATGCATTTGGCAGATGCTTTTATCCAAAGAGACTTACAGGGACAATCCCCCTGTAATAGGAGCAACTGGAGTTAAGTGCCTTGCTCAAGGACACAATGGTGGTGGCTGTGGGGATCGAACCAGCAACCTTCTGATTAACAGTTATGTGCTTTAGCCCACTACGCCACCACCACTCCTCATGATAAGATGTGCGGATTGACGTATCAGACACGGAGGCAACTGAGATTCGTCCTCCTCCACCCGGATTGAGTCACTATGCCACCATGAGGACTTTGAGCACTTTGGGAATTGGGCATTCCAAATTGGGGAGAAAATAAAAAAAGAAGGCAAAAATGGAGGTTACTGTGATGCACTTGCAACTGAAGTAAAAAAAGGCCAGTCCATAAATATTAAAATGAACACTGTTTGCTAATATGAAATATTAGTTGAGGAAAAAAATGAGTTTTAATGACTTCAACCTAAGTGCATGTAAACTTCTGACTTCAACTTTAAATGTTTATGGACTGGCCCATTCACTTCCATTATAAATGCTTTAGAATTTCTTTTTTATTTCTTTTTTTATTTTTATTTTTTATAAATGACGGAATTATTTTATATTGTAATCAACATTATGCCACCAATGCTGTTGATTGAGCTTAACTTGTATTGAACCCAGAACATTGCTTTTAATATGAGCTGATCTGGATTGGTGTCACCCCCTCCCCGAAAATGCTGAGGACCTTTTAATATGGTCCCGTGATACAAAGCGTTTCCTGCTTAAAGAATGATTGTTTTCTTTAAAAATACTGTAGCAGTGTCACATTTAGGGGAAAGGCTTTTTTCTATATGCAGATTTATTGAGTATGGTCTTGATTGCTTTAGCAGAGATGGTCAATTCTCCACACCCCAGATCTCGCTTTACTTAACGCTTACTTTTTCTCTTTAATGGGAACTCAAGACTTATACTGCAAAGAGCTATATAATTTTCTTAATTAGTATTTTTGTCTTGTTTTCCAGTAAAGATATTTAAACATCCTTAAAACAAGACACACAAACTTGAGACACATAATGGCATAAGATATAGTCTTGTTTTCAGAGAAATCTAACCAAATTTAGTGAGGTAATGAAAAATAGTGTTAATAGTGAAATTGTGAAAATAGTGTTTATTTGAAAAATAGTTTTTTTCTTGTTTTAAGCATAAAGCTCACTAAATTTTGATAGATTGTTCCTCAAATTGTCCACAGGATCTGGAGGAAGAAATGTTGTTGAGGCAAGTTTGTGTCATCCAGGGTGATGAGCAGAGAGCGGATTTGCTTGAAGGGTTTGTTAGAAGGTTTGACTTTTGCTGTTTGATCTCCATGTGCCACTCCAGGCATAAATGTGCGACGCAGGATTCATTGCTGAAACACATCCTCTATGAGTCATTTTCTCTGATTCCTTCAATGCCACCACATGGAAGAGCATGATCAGAACTGTCAACACAGCCCAGACACATGTGGAACTCATGTGTGATGGTCATTGTCTTTCTGGGATGACCCATTGCTGCCCACATTAATGTAGCTGCTGTTTATCAAGACTGACCATAAATATGCAATCACATCTGATAACAATCAATGCAATGATAACAAATGTTAATGCACTCCTCTCATCATCTTCTCTTTCCTCATGTTTTTGGGTCAAAGCTGTGGAAAGGAGGTGGCATGGAGACAGATAATGTGATGGATATTTCCCCTGTATGAGGGCTTTAAATGTTATCTTTACAGCTCGGTTTTTTCAAGGATTTCCGTTGAAAACACTGTCATGAAAGATGATGTCACAGCAATAGCTCTATTAAACTTGTCACACAGGGGAGGTTATTTTCTTGTTTGTGCATCTGTCTGAGTGCACCTGCTTAAGTTTGTTTGGGTATTAGTTGGCGTAACCATTTAAAAGTGCACTCAGAGATTCCTGAAAAACCCTGTTGATATTCAAACTCAACTGCCAAAAAAAAAAACACCCCTCCCTTCAGTGCTCCTTTGGAAGCCACTCCTGAAAATAGGGTGCTTCAGCCTCCCTTCAGCCCCTTAAATGATCTGCCTGGCAATCATGACAGTGGTTAAGACCCAACCCTTTATGTGTCTATTTTCAATGTTGATGACCACCCCATTAGCTGGGGTTTTGCAATGACAGAACAGGGGCAAGAAATTCCTGTTCAATACAGAACCAGTGAGGGGCTCTTTCAGGTGGAAGCGACCAATGAGCCAAATGTCTGAGACTGAATGCATAATAATTAAACAAAATCTTGGGTAGGCCTAGCCCGCCTTTGTCAATCAGTCTGTGCAGCTTATTAAAAGGTAAACTGGGGCGCTTACCATTCCAAATGAAAGAATTCGCTATGCTCTCAAATTGCTTGAAATAAGAGAGGGGGCATCTATAGGGAGTGACTGGTATACAGTTCATTTTAATAACATTAACCTTCCCAATCATTGATAAATGTAATGAAACCTACTTGCCCACATTGCTTGAAAACCTTTTTATTAAAGGGTCGAAATGAACTAAATTTGCTTGGAATGAAATACCCATATACTTAATGCCCTGTTTCCCACTGGAAGGCGCCCGGCTGGAAGGCCGTTACTGGACAGTACGCTGTCAGAGCCAAAGCTTTGGATTTAGAACAACTAACTTTGTATCCTGAGAACTTGGAAAAGGAATTAATAGTTCTGTGGAGGCAAGGCATAGATCTAGTAGGGTCAGAGATTAATAATAAAATATCATCTGCATAACGCAGAAGCTTATGCGCCACACCTCCCACCACCACCCCTGGAAAATCATTATCCTTTCTTATCGTGGCTGCTAATGGTTCCAGGGCAAGACAGAACAATAATGGGGAAAGAGGGAAACCTTGCAGGGTGCCCCTATCCAGAGTAAAATAATCTGAATTTAATCGTTGCACCGCTGCTACAGGGTGTCAATAAAGTAACTGAATCCCTCCAATAAAAATACTCTGAACCCATACATTTCCAAAATCTTAAAAAGATTATCCCATTTTACCATATCAAAACGCCTTTTCAGGAATCAAATGAGATGGCAGCAACCGGAGTCTGATATGGCATCACGTGACTTCCTGTATGGTTTATTTTTAATTTGTGATATGCTATTCAGATCACTTCATCATTACCAGATTCATCCTTGACATGTAAACATTCAAACAAACTTTGTTCCCAGCAGTGTTTGTGGTAACCCTTATCAACATGCATTACTTATTCTGATTAATTGGATGAGTAAATCTATGTGTAGGAGTTACTCTTAAAGTAGCATGCATTAGTTTTAAAAACATCCTCAATAATGTAATCACATTAACCTTTGCAGTTGCAAGATATCTTTGCTATGCAACAAAATAATATTGTTCCCATTATTTTGGAACTCCCACCAAATTTTCCTCCACACACTCAAACTTGCATGCCCACTCAAAACTCCGAGCCCTGTTGCAAGCGGACCATATTGTATATGTGGCAACATTAGCTGCCCCCTGCCCAGTCCTTCCCTCTGCTCCTGTTCTCAACTGTCTGTTTCTAATGGGGCATACAGCTTCGTGCTTTGCCAAGCTGTGCCCTCATGCAGTTGCATACATCAGCCCCCGACGAGCCTCATTAACCCTCCTCTCATGACCCAATGCTCTCCTTCTTTCTCCTTCACCTGTTCTTCTCCATCATGCCCTCTCCTGGCTGACTTGTCAAGCTCCAGTCTCAAACAAGTGTCGTCAAAGGTGACAAGGTCAGAAATAAGTAGATAATCGGGGTAGGGCAGCTCTATATAAGTGGTGGGTCACTCAGATCGGACAAGATACGGTGGGTGATTTCCAATGGCTGTCATTATCTTTGTGGTTTATGTATTTTTATGCTTGCTATAGAGTATTGCACTATTAGCTTAACAACATGCTAATGTCAAACTTTATTGAAATCAATCAAAACTATTCCTTTTCTGCACGCTGAGTTGCTTGCTGCCTATGAAGAAAGTTTCATATCAGGCACTTAAGAGGTCCCATGACTTGTTTCCCCTAACTTCTTTTTACGGCAGCTGGCTAGATAGGCAGTGAGGCAGGTCACTAGGTTTTGGAACAAAGCTTATTAATGTTTATTGAGAAATTAGCTCAATTTATAAAAATCATAAGTAGTGATAAACTAAGGTACACCGTATTGACCAGGCTGTTTATATGTCAATATTGGGCCATTTTGAGATTATTGCCATTGGCTAATAACAATGTCCACTTGGCCTATAAACAGAAGTGTTATAAGTGATAGCGTTCTCAATGGATAATACAAAATAATCTGTTTTCAAAAGGTTGTTGTGAATTTGTAGTTAATGTTGTGTAAATTAAGTGTTAATTTCAGCAAATTCAAAGTGTCTATTTCAAACCACCCTGGTTTGAAAGCACTTTATTCAGAGTGTTGTATTAAATTTCATTAGTTTTGCAATAGATTTTACTGTTGTTTAAATTGCAGTTGATCGTTCAGCCAACGAAACTTTGACAAAAAAAAAAAACTTTCTAAAAACATTCAGTAGACAAAAAACTTTCTAGTAGAAAATAGAGTTCTGATAATTAGATGTGACGTAGGACTTTTATGCAGTGCATGCCGTTGTACAGACTATTTCTGTCAAAAATTAAATATGGTGTCACTCTGAATACAGTCTATTGTTATCAGCATTGTCCATTGAAAAACCCACATCAGGCAACCTCTAATAAACTCACATATTCTGTTGTATACTTGGGTGTATATTTCACATGTGCATCTTTGTCTTACAGTCTCCCTTTTACAAAAATGTGACCACTCAAGGAAAACATTTTTCATTCTTACGTAACATTCTGCTAGTCATAAATGTCAGTGCATTGCGTTATGCCTGTTTTGCATGCTTAAATCCTGGCCAGGTCCTAAATCCATGATTTGACCTGCCCCCCTCTTTTCTCACTCCTTGCTCAGAGGCCTTGAGATGGAAAGACTTTCCTGGGCATATCCATCACCTCCCCTTTCAAACCCCCTTTAGAGTCTGAGAGAGCCCATCTTAGCTTTAGCACTAGCTGTGCAGGGGGTGGAGCTTTTTTCCCTGTGCTGTTCGGGTGTGTTTGCCCCTACAGTTGTGCAAACACCCATCTGAAAGATCGCTCGGCCTGCCCCCATTGATCCACCGTGGCATGTTTTGTTTCGTTAATTATGAAATACTAGCATGGGCCAGGCTTGCACAAAAACACACATTTAAGGGGAACATATTTTATGATATATGAATATTACTTCCAGTTATTGTTACAGATGTCTTTATCATTAACCTTGTTAAAGTTGCCGTTCATATGTCAGGAGGGCCAAAGAAAATACTTTTGTGGGTTTTTGTGAAATATTCCACTTATTGGCTTTGGATCAATGGCTCTTGTTCAGATCTGAAAAGCAATTTTAAAAGGTTGCAGTGCCTTGAAACACCAATTGTAGTACATTATTGTCTTTTTGTTATTTTTTTGTCTTTTTTGATGCAGTTTCTCAAGTAAATGCATCTTTTAGAAGGTTATTTAAGGGTTAATGAAGCCTACATTTAGAACCATTAAGTTGGTTTGCATTTTTTTTGTACACTTTAGTACCCCCCACCCCCAATTCTCAGTAATTGACAATGCCTGGATATTTTACTTTGATTTTCCCATTATTTCAATAATGATTCACAAGATACTGTTATGCATTAAAAAATGTTTTATTATTTAAATTTTTGAAAATGAAAGGGAGGACCAAAGGAGTGCTACTCTGATGTATAAATTATTTACTATTTAAATAATATACAATTTTTCATGTTATAACAATTGCAATTGGGGGGTAAAATGTGCGGAACTGTAATGAAAAAGTCTTAATGGACTAAATTTTTTATGTGAAATATATTTTCATGTATTATTATTATTATTCTTATTATGATTTAGGGTTGCATAGAACCAGGACATTTTCTAGACAGGTTTCGTGAGAATCATCCTTAGATATTTGAGCTAAAATCAAAAACTGATATAAAAAAGTTATTTTGCAGTGTAAAGGTAAATTGATAATCTACACAAGCAAATCTTTTGAATCAGTTCACTATTAATCTTCACTCTTTTAAAGAGTGTGTGAATGAATAGGTCTCTTGATGAGAGTATATTTATATCTTTTTAAAGCGTTTGAAGGAAAATATACTGAGCCTGAGTGCTTCCCACATTTACATCTGTTTCCTGTGTGCGCATGTGTGTGTGTGTGCATGTGCCTGTGCGTATGCCTGTATGTGTGTTTTAGTTAGTTAAAAGGCACCTGCTCTTGCCATGGCAGATTTCCTGGCATAATTGGCAATGCCAGCATCCAGGAATCCCCCTTCCCTCCTCTCTTCTTTCTCTGCGTCTATTTGCCAAACCTCTACGGAAATCATTTGGAAAAAGGATTTGAGCATTAAAGATAACCACACCTGTGATTATCGTTATACAGAGGTGCCGTAAAATGTTAAATCCCCTCTTTAGTTTAAATTTCTTTTAATGAGCGGAAAATTAAACCTTTCGGGCAAATTCCAAGTGTAGAATTTTATATAATGATTTAAAAATAAGTGCTTTGAGGAGGTGATTTGTTTTCAGCCGGCTGTGTGCTAATGGGATTGGAGAGAAAGACAGCGACCCTCATACTGAGGGCGAGTGGGGAAAAGGTGAGGAGTTGCCATTTTTTTTAAGATATCCTCATAAGCTCATATGTCCAGTGTCTGTGTCATCACCTGGACAGTTATCATCTTTCATTCTTTGTTAGTCAGTTAGACTCCCTCTTTTACATGCCTCTCTCGTAGTTCTCTGGAACCTTGTTTCCTTTCAGTTTATGACACTTGGCCTCAGTGGAACCAGTGTTTTATGGTTGAGAGTTACGGAAGAAAAGAAAGAAATCTATTGGAAAAAAAAAGTTCATTACTAGAACTCATTTGTACTTTTTCCTTAGCATTGTCAGAAGAATTTAGACTTGGGTTGTACATCACAGTCTTGCTGTATTAGAATTAAACAATATAGCATACATTGCTTGGTAACAGTAAACAGCCTATAGTTATTAAAACATGTATTTATTTAAAAGGGGTGTCATTTATAGTATTACTGTAGCTGCCATTTTATCAAAGCAATAAGCCATTCAAGTTCACACATTACACAGGTTTTTAGCGCCTAACACACCTTATGTATGGTAAAAACACTGTAATGCTCAGCCTTTAACAGAATGTTAATCTATTGGTGCTTTCCATTGACATACATAGTAGCTAGATAAACAGGTGTTTTGCATCATAGTTTAGTAAAGCTGGAACAACTGAAATTGACCAGCAGCATCCAGGGCCGAGCGTTATGGTACAATATGGATATTTTTCATATTAACACCCCTTAAATGTGGCAAAATACCTGTAATGAGCAGCCATTAGTGGGTCATTGCATTCATGAAATTGGCCTTTTTTTATTTTTTTTTTCAGCCATCTTGATTCCGGATGTATTTTTCCCATTCACTTTTTACAAAGTGAATTCATTAAATCCGTCATAATAGAGTTCTAAGCCATGAACCAAAGCAACCAGCTCCAAGGTGAATCTGTACAAACATTACAAACTTTGATTTGAAGCAAGAAAGTATTTGAAAATGGGACAAAAAAGTCAAAGGTAGAATATACTTACTCTCTTTAATGACGGAATGAGCTACTGTGTAGTCTCGTAAAGCATTGTGAATGATGCATTTACGATGGAAAAAAAATTTAATAAATAAAAAGTTTGATTTATGTAATCAAATAATTTAAAGTATATTGCAAAATTGCCAGATATTTACATACATGTACAGTACTGTGCAAAAGTTTTAGGCACTTGTGAAAAACTTTTAAAAACATTATGACTTAAATAATTTCATTATTTAATTTTCATTAATCAATTACCGTCATACAAAATCCCAGTAAACAGACAAAGAGCTAAATCAATATTTGCTGTGAACACTTTTGCCTTCAAAACCGCACCTATTCTCCTAATTACACCTGGACACAGTTTTTCTTGGTTGTTGGCAGATAGGATGTTCCATGCTGCTTGGAGAATTTGCCACAGTTCTTTTATTTATTTAGGCTGTCTCAATTACTTCTGTCTCTTCGTGTAATCACAGACTGACTCGATTTTCAGTGTGGAGCTCTGTGAGGGCATGCCATCTGTTGCAGGGCTCCCTGTTCTTCTATTCTATTTGTAAAAGGAATGTTTGGGAGTATAACATTTATTTTTCCAATTGACACACTAAAGCTGAGGATATAAATAACCATCATAAGACAAATGTTCTTGTGAAACATCTTATGTGCCTAAAACTTTTGCACAGAACTGTAAATAGTTTAAGAGTTTAGGAATACTGACTCGATTGCATCATTCGCAGTGTGTCATGGCAGTAGGCAGTCGCTGCAGGGCTCTTTTTCTGATTGGTGGATCTTTAGGGGATCTTGGGTAGTGTAGATTTTCACCAGGACATCTGATATTAAACAAGTTTTTTTTTATTACGTTAAAATAATGCAAACCAATGGCTTCAACAGAAGCATAAACCATCGATTAACAACCTCTGCTCTCACAGTGGGTCTGTGTTTCAAGGTGTATAAGTTATTGTTAATAATCAATAGCCCTATGGAAAATGTTAATGGGATTTTTACTTCCGTAACTAGACTGTTGTGCTCTGTATGCTAAAATACACCAATGTTAAAAAAAAAATTATAATAAATAATAATATGATAATATAAAATCTCAAAATACATTTATTCTGTTACTAATACCATCTGCATTAGTTCTGACTATTGTTCTATTATGAGTGATACAGCTCATTGGCCTTACTGTAGTCTGTTTACGGATTTTTATGGCAGTGGCTTTAAACATGGCTAATCAAATAAGATTTGAAATGTTACTTATATAAACTAATTTTGTCTCTCGTTCTGCAGCTAGAGTCTGAGCTGGAACAGTGTGAGAGAGAGAGTGCAGAACTGCAGGAATACGCGAACTCCGTCCTGCAGCAGATCGCCGACCACTGCCCCGACATCCTGGAACAGGTCGTCAACGCTCTGGAAGAGTCATGCTGACCAGACAACATCATGTAGAGGCACCAATTGAGGCCTCCTCCTCTCTTACTCTCTCTCTCTCTCTCTCTCTCTCTCTCTCTCTCTCTTTCTTCTACCTGTTTTTCACTTAATTTCACAGCCAACGGATGCCAGCACAAAAATAAAAACTGTTTCACCCTCATGCACCCTCACAAGTCAAAGTACAGAACGAGTGGGAAGAGACACATATACGGGACAGACTGATGCTCACAAGAAGTGAAGTGCATGCTTGAATTGCTGTCCCATTCTTCAAGTCCCTTCCTCTTTTCACCTTCAAAATCCTTTTTACACTTCATTCTCTGACCCACATAAACACAATGGGAAGGAGAAACTGAAGACAGAGGGGATCCTAGAGGCAGAGAAGCTCAGAATTACAAGACATATTTGCGTCGTTTTTGATGTCTTTCCTCAGTCTCACAATGCTGTCCTGCAGGATGTGGAGTTCTCTCTGTGAGGGGCGGGAAATAGGCTCCTTATCTTGATATACGTGATTGCCACAGCGTTTAAAAGCTGCAGATGCAGGATTTTGAAACCGTTTTGAAGCAATTTACATTTTTTCTCCCACTCTTTTTTTGTAGATGTTTTGTTACTGACGTTAAATTATGGGTCATTCGCGCAGGGCAAAACTCCTGCACTCTTGAAACCATCTGGTTTCACTCAAAAGCTTGGTTAATGTTCCAGTTGTGCCAGCAGACAGTCCTCCCGGATTTAAACATACTTTTACTATCATAGTCAGTAGTGGGTTTAGATTACTGCAACCCCCCAACCATCTGGGAATTTACTGTTGACTTGGTTACTGGCCGATTTCCTCCAAAGTCAATTCGTAAAAGTATGAAAGGGAAAATGTGGGTAATGTTATCCTATATGCACCTGTCACCAGGTCATAGTATTTCTTTTGCAAAAACCACAGCCTGGTTTGTGTCTTTTAAAGATGAGAGGAAGAAATTTATTTGCCTTGGAAGTTGTTGGTTTATTGCTGCTAACATTTGTCTTTACATGTTGCAGGTTTTGTTTTTCTTTTTTCTTTTTTACGTGGGCTGCTCTGCACAGGGTGTTATTATGAACACAGATGTTGTGAAGGCAAAAATGCCTAATCATCAGCGAGCAGCCGCAACACATCACTGGGAAATAGGAAAACAGTCACCTATCATTCATTCTGCACTTGAAATGTATGAGGTCCCACACTGGGATGAAGACTGGCAGTAGTTTCTCAATTTGCATGCTTTTCCAAAGCAAAAAGTTTGAGACAGCAGCTTTTTGATGGATGAGGTAAAAAAAAAAGAACAACTGTGATTTAGATGCCCTCTTGTTTTAGACCCCTCTCTTTAAAGTGAATTTCCACAAATGAAAGTTCTGTCATCATTCATTCATCCTCATGTCGTTCCAAACCCGTATTACTTTTTTTTCTTCCATGGAACACCAAAGATGTTAGGGACCTTTCACTTTCATTGCATCTATTTCCATACAATAAAAGTGAATGGCGATTGAGGCTATCACTCTGCCTGACATCTCCATTTGTGTTCCATGGAAGACCGAAGTCATACAGGTTTGGAACAACATGAAGGTGAGTTATAGATTACAGAATTCTCATTTTTGGGTGAACTATCCGTTTAACTCTCTTTGAGATCAGATGGTAGTTGATGCAAGTTGGGAATGTTGATTTGTGCACTATTGCACCATCAGAGATACCATCATGTAGATAACGCTTTGATCCCATGCATATTGCTTGTACCATCATGTTTCTCTTTTTTTCTAATTTTTCTGTTCATTTTAAGGTTATAGGGGTCTATATCTGCAGGGTCTGAGGTGTCCATCTCCAGACTGGCCACAAAAGCGATAAGACATAACCTTGCTCAACTCCTGATAAATGTTGTTGCTTCGTCTCACAGGTTGGCTGTTGCTTTAAAGTCCATAGTCGATTTCCCCTCCCGTTGCTCTTGTGGATGACACTAGGCATAATGTGCCCTCTGCTCCTCGCTCTATCTCTTCATCCTATAGTTTATGGCTCTGACCTGCTGGGCCGTGTTAGTCAGACTCCTTTTCTGTATGATAATCCAGGCAGACAAGACATACAGCCTCAGAAATCAGCGAGAGATCACAGCAAATATAATCATCTCTCTCACTATTTCTCACACACTCCCATATCTTCATACCAATGCTCCTGATGCCCATACACACTAGTTATGATGCAAAACAGCTATATGATACTGGACCAGATGTTTACTGTACTCAGATTTGACTGGCCACATAGACTCTTGAGTCATTCTATAAGTTATAAAGAGTTATTGAGGATATATTTTTTGATATTGCCATTTTTATTTGAGTGCTGAGTGTGAATAATTTTGACCTTCGAGAAGTAAGTAGTATGGTGAATCTCATGAAAACATGTCCAGGTCACATTTGATCCCCAAAACCATGAGAAAATTAAAAAAGAGAAGTTGTTTTAATCCTGTTTTAGGACCTGAAAGATTTTTTTGTAGTGTGGCAATATCATGACAATTAAGCACTTTTTAGATTTTTTTTGTAATTCCACATATATATATAATTTTGTTATATACTGTGGAGCGGAGGGGGGCGGGGCCGGTCGGAATATCGCGCACCCGGTCCCCAATCGGCCTGATGAGGCGCGCGAGGGAAAAACGGACCGGTTCCGGCACCTCTCTCTCGAACCATCGTCACCGGCCGCCTTTATTCCTCGCGCGCCTCATCAGGCCGATTGGGGACCGGGCGCGCGATATTCCGACCGGACCCGCCCTCCTCCGCTCCACATATACATTACAGTAATGACTTATATTTTCTATTACATATTCTCAATGTTGATTCAGATGATTCTTATAACTGTAATACAATAATTTTTAGTGTGTTACTGTAAAAAAAAAAATATTTAAATCAACATAAATTAAAGGCAGTGCAACAAATGCTACTATGATGTAAAAGTATACAGTGTAAATCATATATACATTTCTTTGCATTACAGTAATGAGAATGATTTTTAAATAAACTAATGTGATATAGGGGGAAAGGTGCTTAATGATCAGGAAAACAATATAAGTGATTTTCTTTAAGCGTAAATTTGTATTTACTTTTTTAAGCTTCATTTTTGGGTTGAATATGACCCAGACATGTCGTTTACAGCTTTCGTGAGCGTGAGATTCATCCAAAATCGTGAGATTCATCCAAATGTATTTATAAGCACATTTATAATGCAATTGAAAGCTAAATTTACCAAGTGACAATGTGTGGACACTACCTTCAAAACCATATGTGCACACTTGCACTGGCAATCCCAAGAAATCACCATTCGCGTGCCCTTATCACGGCTTGCTCCATAGATCTTATTGCAGTCATATCTGTTGCACCTCAATAAAAGATTTTATGGTTTTATGCTCCTAAATGCCGCTAATGGACTTCCTTATGAGGTCATAAATGCGACGAGCAGCCCTGTTGAGCTCTAAAAATCAAATCTGAACTGATTGATGACACCCATCCTGTTTTTCTCTCTCACTCTGTTTCTGTCCGCTATCTCATGCACACAAACACAGTTTAGCTTGTCACCTATGAGTCTCTGAAATATGGAGCTTGGTTATCTATACTGTGGCTGAATCTCTCAACTTAGACTAAACACAGACCCCTCGCGCACACACACTGACTATCACGGACCCTCTCACAATTTATGTTCTTCAGTACAGGAGCTGGGCTTTTAACGCAGCTCTCTGTGCCTCTGTTCAGCTTAGGGCACTCTGGAGAATTCACAAAGAAAACAAAAAGCAGGAGTGCTGTGATAACCATGAGTGGATCAGAGAGAGAATGGCCCAGCGCTTTGGAGAGGCTGTTATTGTGTGTTGAGTGACTCTCTGGTATTTGTGTGATTGCTGGTTATAGACAGACCTAATCACACAGAGGAGTATGGAAATTCCCTGCAGGCTTTGGATCGCTTTGTATGTTTGGAGGCATCCCAGTCTGGGTGATTCCTCTGTTTGTTTTTGAAGAACTATAAGAGATCTACACCGGCGCAATTACGAAAGCCAAAAGAGTATTTGGTAACACTTTCTATAGAGGCTGTATATTTAATGCATTAAAACAGTATTCTAAATATATTCGTAATGTCTCATAACACACTGTGTAAACTGTTCTATAATTTATAAAATATTGCAATCATGGCTTTAATACATCATACTTGCCTATCCATTAAAAGACTACAGTATAATGCATTATAACCCATTACATTTTCTGTTGATCATGTTATACTCATTATAATGCATTAAAACTGAATATATTTGTTTATAAGATCCTAAAACTAATAGGGTGTTTTATAAAACCATTGGCTGAAATGGACCTCTTTTTATCACTGTCAAACTGTGAAGACAAATTGACCTATACTCAGACTATATTACCGCTATCACCCTAAATAATCCGCCCTCTATAATAGAAAGTGTTACTGACTATACTCTTATTTTAGCTTGCTCTTAATTTTTCCCATTAATGTATAGCAGAGCAGCTTATAAGATGTGGTCAGTTGACTTTCCATATTGTTTTAGGCTTTTTACATCTACCTGCCTTGGACATGTGTTCTGCATAAGTGTGAATGAGCATGAGGTGTTCCTTCATGTTCTAGTATGAACATTTATCATCCTACTTAAATTCACAGAGTCATGTCTGTAGAGGACGAGAGAAAGAAAGAGAGAGTCTAGCACATAATGTAAGGGCCCAACTTCAGATGCTTTTTATATTCCACTTTCTGATCTCTGCCTCATTTTTGCTGTCCAGATGTGTTATTTTGTATTATTTTGGCCTATTACAGGTGAAATTTATCATAGTGACCACCTAAATACTTAAAAGACACAAGTGAAATAGGTCATGCTGTATGTCCCATAATTCATAATGTTAATCAGCGATCCCTGCTATTTTGGTCTCCGTAGTTTTGTTCTAGGATTCATATGGATGCTCTAGTGTGTCCACCATTTTAAATATGATCCTCTCTTACTGTTACTAAAAATAAAGACTTCTACACAACTGTTACTACACTGCCAGAGATCTGCCCCATTATCATGTACATGCATTTACAGATATTTATATTTAAAATAGTTGATGCTTGGACCTAGACTTAGTTGAACATTTGCACAAAGTGTCTGGGGGAGAGAACATATCCGTCTGAACAAAATGGCTGTCTGCCATTAAAAAATGTGTTTAAAAAAATAAACAGAACTAGTAAA
This sequence comes from Xyrauchen texanus, assembly GCF_025860055.1. Lineage (NCBI taxonomy): Eukaryota > Metazoa > Chordata > Actinopteri > Cypriniformes > Catostomidae > Xyrauchen > Xyrauchen texanus. The sequence continues at coordinate 21,549,658 of NC_068320.1, read as the reverse complement.
AAGTTGACATTAAAAAAAAAAGTTCTAAATGTCAAATCAAAGTTGTTAACAAAGATTCTTCATATTGTTACCATGTGGTTGATAATGTATGGTTGCAATATGCATCTCTTTTGATTTGTGATTCCAACTCATCTTACAATTATTGTTTTAATTGTTTTTTTGTTGTTGTTTTGGGGGATTTATTTTTTTTTGCTGTCCTTGATATTGTGTGTGATTCCAATGCAATGCTGAAAACAGCGTGTTTTTTATGATCACAAAAAACATGTATGTGTATTCATGGGGTTGGAGAAACTTCTGTGATTGTGCTTCAAGTGAACTGAAAGATGCCAAGACCTTTGCTTAAGAACTGTGTTCTAATAGCACTCTGGGTTGCTGGGCATTTGGTGTTATTTAAGGTTATAATCATTCATGCCTTTACAGGAGATAATAACCATCTTGTGTTGACCATTTCGGTTAGAAGAACGGTATCACTCAACATGAACCCTCATTTGTTTAGTGTAGTAATTTATCACACAATTTAAACACACTCTAATTTTATATGGCGTCTTAAGTAGATCGTCTATTAAATTGTTTACTTATTAACTCATCTTGCGTTGTCATTATTTACCCAAACAGTCCGTCAACGCATCCACATTTTTCATACATTACTTCCCTCTACTTACTTTGATGGACTGAGACTGTTTAAAGCATGAAACCACATAAAACATCCGCCGAAGGATTTGGCAAGTCCACGTCTGACTTTCCGTTCTCCATCTGAGTGAATCCGGTGCCAAACGAAACTAGTCTGCTCTAGAAAGTGCCACAAATAATAACTTGCCTGTCGTTCATCAGCAACCAAAGCCAGGTCATGTGACCTAATACTGTTTATATCGTGTTTGCTTTATATTTAAACCTTTAAACCTTAACTGACACAATAAGAGGTCAAACCAAACCAGGCTTGTCACACTCTCATCCAGCTAGTTGACCGCTAGATGGAACATTTTGAATTAGGCCCCATTACGGATCTGAGTTGAATGAAGCAGCATTAATTAAATGGACCTAATCTTCATTTTAACTCAGATCTATGTATGTTGTAACATAGTAATTTTCGAGGCTGTCACCGAAGTTTTGAGTGCCTGTATATCAGGGTCAGCCATGACAATATCTTAAAGTTGGCACTTACAATGGTGTTATTTTTCTCTGTATTTTGTCCTATAAGAGAGTGTCAGACCCATCCACATCCTTGTCTTTTGGCTCCAGCAACCCTGCCTTCTGTCACAGTAAGGGTCTTTATATTTTCAAATGACTCATGTTCTTTTTTATGTATTACATATAGAAACACTTTCATAGAGGATTCTCACCCCATCCCTTTTAATTTAATGAAAAATAAATGGAAAAATGTCAGCTTTAACCCAAAGCTAGTCATCTTTTTTGTTGATATTTTAACATTCACAAAAATACTGCCTTATGTGCATCTATTAAATGATTTCTGTAAAAAGACAATTAAAAGTAGTTAAAAGGTATATTGTATTCTGCTTTTGCCTTTGTATGTATATAAACTACACTATCTGGCTTTTTATCCTTTTTGTAATTTATTGTGTTTTGGTGTTTTCTTACAGTCAGTTACAGTATGGTGCACTATTTTGTTTTAAAAGCTACTTATGGTTTTCTAGTCCACAGGTCTGTTCCAAAACCTAGTGAGCTGTGTACCTAGACAACCTTTTAAGGCATCATAGGCACTCTCTTGATGTGTTCTAAAAGGTAACAAGCTAAATTTTGCTGCCTTCTAAGATGCCTAGTTTTAGCCAGATGTTAAGGCAGCATCATATATGTCCTTTGTGGCTAAAACAAACCCAGAATGTATTGCAACAAGTAAAAAATGCATCCAAAATTATAAATATGAATGTGTATTTTTATGCATATGTAATATTAGCCTAGCAACTGCTAATGAGTGTGTCGTGTGCTTCACATTATGGAGCGCTATTTGTGTGGCACTCAGTTTCAGCATATGTAGAGTGTTCCAAATCAGTCACTTATGAGGTTCCATTTGGTTAGGATGCTGTGTTAGAAGGCAGCCACCCATGTAGACAGCAAGGCAGCTCACTAGGGTATGGAACAGAGTATATATATTTTTTATTAGTTCATTCCACCATTCAGAGGACTCAAATGTGTGTAGCCTGCTTTGTTCTAGTGGCATCCCAAGTGTTTAGCAGGGGCCTCCAGTCCTCTTCTGTATGTCTCTCCTCAACACATTCAATGGTTCTGTTGAGACAGAAAGAAGACGATTTCTCAACCCACAAAAAAGGTCACAGATGGCCTGTTGAGATGTCATGGTTTCCTCCTCCAGCCTCTTTGTACGGACCCCCAGGACCGGATTTACTGCCGATTACACATCACCAGTTAGGCCACCCAGCAGAGTTCCTTTTCAAGTTTACACTCTTCACTTTACGATATACAAATTGCATGCAGTACATATCAAGTAGCAACTTGGTGAGGAACTAGAGCATGCCATGTGGGAAAGACTTGCTTTAGGGAAAATCAACGGAGAGGCTTGTCATGCCAAGCCTGTGTTTGCTAAACACAAGCAATGAGAAGAATATTACCAGCATTTAAGCCACCATCTAAATGTGCAAATTTCAGGGGAATTTCAGGGGAATCCAAATAAAATGGCTATAAGGGGTTGGTCATTGAGAATGATTACAAACTTGATTGTCATGTAATCAAATTTACATGAGGAAGGGGGGCCCATTTACATCCAAATGGTAATTCATCTACATGGAACAGAACCCAAGCATCAAAGTATAGCTATAAACTGCTTAAATCATCTGTATTTACTCAGATTTAGGGAATAGAATGTGCTGTTTGTATGCCTGTCACTACATGTGGAATTTCATCAAGCCCAACCGCTTTTCAGACAATGCGTAATTCATGCCAGTAATATGTGTTGCTTCATAAAAATCTAGATTGAAAAAGAATGTATTGATAAATACTGCCATGCAAAGGCAAAACGCAGTAACTACACATTTAGTCAAAAGTTATGACCAAAATCAGGTCTCTTAAGCAAGTGGTTGCCTTATTGACTCTAAGGCCCTTAGTTGTACAAGTTTACAGTTTTCTGATGGATCTTTAGGTTTTAGCCTTTTTAGATTTATTAAAGCAAGTCAGATAAGTATATTATAGCTTTTAAACCTTTTTTAAGTTAGATTAAGTCATCTTGAGGCCCCATTGTAAGTTTGCTTAGGGCCTCCAGTGTCTTGGGTCACATCTACACTTAACCATTGTTTTGTAATCCAAATGTCATCGTTTTCCAAAAGAATGTGGTGATAGAGAGCATTTTCAAAATGCAGCATTTTTGGTGGGGGAAAATGCCGTTCTATTGTGGATTAGAGGCGTAAACCTAATGTGTTTTGACCGAAAATGAATGAGTATGGACATGGTGTAAAAATTGTGGTAACTACAAAATCTGCACTAAAACCAAGCAAATATGAAGCCAATTTCATGTGTCAGTGTCGTGGTTATTGCATTTTGCCTTTTTAGGGCAGAAAAGGTTATTGTATTTTCAGTGTATTTTTGGCAGAGTTCATCGTGCAATGAGCAACAAAAATGCCCTCGGCACCAAAATGCAGCACTGCTCTGCTTATGCGGCCAGTGTGAATACCATGAAGGCAGAAATAAATACACGGACCTTGTTAAACAGCCCTTAGGAATAGCGAGAAATCTGTTCTGCCATTCCTCAGCCTGGAATCATCATGCTTCTACAGTAGATAGTCCTGGATAAGCAGTCCCGCCACTGATTGGCAACCATCTCTATCCCATAAAGCCCTATATCTAAACAGGAGTGGCCTGCAGAGGTCTTTCTCTGTTTAAAGAGCATGTATATATAGAAATACTTCTGCATATGTTTTTTCAGAGGCACAGTGGATAAGAGGTCCATGTGTGGGTGTGGAAACGATGTGGTTTCAGTCGTAGCGGCCAAAGCACACTGATTGCAAAAAGTAAGAGGAGAGAGTGAAAAAAAGAACAGCAAGTGTCTAAAATAAACGGCATGTCCATAGGATGGAGAGGTCTGGAAAAATTTTATTTTTCACATAACTGATTTTTTGAAGGAAAACAAGCCTCCATCACTTACATGAATGCACTTACATTGTCTGGGTTTCATGGTCAGTTGCACTCAACAATTTGTCCGTATTACTTGGAAATGGCATTATCATAAGCAAACTTTGCTTTAACGCATAGAGCTACAGTAACTACATGACTTGAAAAAAGGCTTTACATTTTTTAAAATTGAGCAAAACAAGTTTTTTTTTTCATTTTGAGTGGCTACCAGTGCAAAAATGCTAGGACGTTCTGAATGGTTGTCAGGGCATTGCCAGGGGGTTGCTAGAATATGCTGGCCCAAGTAAAAAATTATCCCACCCAATATATGACTCTGATCCCTACTTAAATGTACTGTGAGTCTATGCAAATTTATGGACATGGCTTTTGTTCTGCTGGGCAAAAATCCTAAAATTGCTTAGAAAATGAATAGCATATCACTCCTCAACAACCGGCACACTTTGAGGTATTATTTATGACCATAGCACAGTGTTGTTACACACCAAAGATTCATTCTTAGAGTAGGGCTTTGTTGAAATCCCAACCCTTAGTTTGAGCAATAGTAATAATGATGCTTGCCTTAGCAAGCTCAACTAATGATAGATTATGAATGCAACAGGAGAGAGTCTGTTCTTTTCTGCTGACACTGATCTTTCTTCGAGAACATATCAACAAATTACAGACAACCCTGCACTGGGATTTTACCTACTGTAAATCACTATGTCTAGAGGTGATCTTACTGCAATTAACAGGCTTGAGGAGAGTAAAACAACTAATTACAAGGCCATTATTAAGCGTGCATACTGCGCAGAAGAAAGAACCAGACAAGTAACAGTCATTACAAGCTCTGACAGGTTCCTGGAGGATGATCTTACCTGGAGCTTCAAACAGCAGGGGATGATACAAAGCGGGAGAGATTCGCTCAAAAGAATGTTTGTCTGTCCCAATCAAACGCAAAGAGCAACAGACTCTTGTGTGGAGAACCAAAAAAATGTCAATGCCGACTCTGGGAAACTGATGAAATTATTTTATTTCAGCAAATAAGACAAGCTTGCACTCATTGCATATAGAGGTAATGAATGGAGCAATTCTAAGAAGGGTTTTGGAACCATATCAGGGCCTGAGGACTGGAGCTGGGCTTGATTATGTACAGAAGCGGGTCATGGGATGTTTGTCAGATAAAAGCTGCAGTTCGAATGCATCACGTTTCTAGCTTGGCTTTATCGTGGCCATTTTGACATGCTTACATTTTGCTTACATTTGATATGGCATAGCAGACATTAGGGAGTTAGTTCAAAGGCCTCGCATTCCCATGACAACCACATTGTTAGACAGTTCGTCGTTTCCATGGTGAGACGAGTTCCTTCGTCCATACATAATGAATCTTTAGAAGGTCGCTTATAGTACCTTATACCACAACACTGTTGAATGTTTGATTTTGATAGTTTGATGGAAGGTGTTGATTATTTTTTTTATTTATTGCAATGCAATGAAGTAGGTTCAGGTCTGTTTGCCACAATACCTTTCCATTTCACTTTGCCAGATTATTTGTTGACGACCTTAAAAAATACGATTTAAAAAACTTCATAGTTTACATAATACATTATGTTAACAGAAGAATTCATGTAAGTGTTTTAATGAAGTACTAAGCTTTACATTTCTGCCTTTTAAACCCTCAAATAATTGGCCACATTCACTTCCATTGTACCTTCTTTAAATTTGACTTTTGCTCTTTTTTTTTTCTTAAGAAAAGGAGGGACAAATTGAAATTATGTTTTGTGGTAATCAACATTATGCCACTAAAGCTGTCGATTAAGCTTAACTTGTTATGAACCTGGAATATTCCTTTGAAAAACTATAAATGCATGTCTTTCAAAGGGGTGGGGAAAAGGCTTAGCAAATTGAGATGTTATCAATACTTCTGTCAGAATCTTTCACACAGTTTGCCAGCACAAAGCTCCAGATGTCAGAGGTGGGCATGCAGCAGTAGATCAGCCCCATATGTGAGCCGTGACTCAGGAGTTGAGCACCCCAGAATGTGTTTTGGAGAAATGGAGTTGGGTCTGACCCGCTGGCCCCTCTACACTTTTAAACTGATATCTTTACATGTGGAAACTCGATAAAGCTCTACCCAGTGGCGTAGCCAAGGGTGGGCCAGGATGGCCCTGGGCCTACACAAATTAGACCCAGGCCCACCCAGAATATTAGAGATTATTCTTTGACTTCAATTATATATTTATAAAATGTCTAAAAATGCACAAATTCAGATTTCTGAGAGTGTGAAAGAACTTTTGAATGGACCGCTTCTCTGTTGTTAAGGATATTTTTGGTAAGAAAACTTGCCCCATTAATTTTTACTGAGGCCCACCCAAAAGTAATTTTCTGGCTACGCCCTTGGCTCTACCACATGTTTGTCCTCCATTGTCATCTACCGTTCATTCAGAAGGTCCATATGTGTGCTGCAGTGTTGGGTAAGTTACTCTTAAAAAGTAATTAATTACTAACTAGTAATTACATATTCTACAGTGTAATTAGATTACTGTACTAATTACTCTGTCTGAAAAGTAATTGCATTACTTGTTACTAATTACTTTCTAAAACCCTCATCAACCTCGAACAGATGAAAAAGACAAGGATAGACATGAAACTGTTCTTCTAATTCTTTCAAATAAATAATATAAAATCAAATAAATTATTCATGAACAGGCCAAAGATTTTAAGGGGCAGTGTTTAATTAGAAAACATATATTTTAACATTAGACATTAAATTTAGATTTTAAATTCACTATTGTTTAATATAGAATTGTTCTATAGTCTAAACATGGAGTGGTGGTGGCATAGTGGGCTAAAGCACATAACTGTTATTCAGAAGGTTGCTGGTTCGATTCCCACAGCCACCACCATTGTGTCCTTGAGCAAGGCACATAACTCCAGGTTGCTCCGTGGGGATTGTCCCTGTAATAAGTGCACTGTAAGTCACTTTGGATAAAAGCATCTGCCAAAATAAATGTAAATGTAAACACAATAATATCAGAAGTAACTAATTACATGACTGAAAAATCTGTTACTTTATTTTCAATGAAAAAGTAATTTAATTACAGTAATTAATTACTTAGTAATGCATTACACCCAACACTGGTGTTTTGAACGTGTTGCTGCACGTTTAAAACAGTCCGCAAAGTGAAAATACATGGCAAGAAAGCTGCTATTGAAGCCTACAGGCAACAAGATTTACCGTGTGCTGTTTGTTTCGACCAACAGAGGGGGCTGCTCGCTATAGCAGCTTTAAGTACTCTGCCAGTTTGCCAGCAAGCAAGTTTGCAGCCTACTATGTTACTTTTAGGAAAGTGCCAGGTAAAGGTGCAGGAAAAGAGGAGAAGAGAAGGAGTTTTAGAAGAGAGTAAGAAGAGGGATGTAAAGAGTGTGACCAAGGGCAGGGGTTCCTGTGCTGTGGAGTCAGCTGCAACAGTTCCTATATTCAATCATTGATTATATGTTTGTTAAGTTCACTTTTGTGCCACAATGTCATCTACTGTATACAGTGTAGAAAAGTATGAACTTATATGTAACAGAAGACTATTAAAAATGATCAAATTTACCTCTGTATCAGAATTTCATTGAGACATGTTCAACAGAGTATGATAGTTCACATAACTACATTCACCATGGTAACATACATAACATCTGAATTGTTATAGATAAGTAACGTGAAATTTCAATATCATATTTACCACTAAGCTAGACCCTATGTCCCCGTTTTTCATTTCAGAAATCTGGTCGCCTTGTAGCTGCACCCCAGCAAAGCTCAGAGCCAAAGTATTAAAGTTATGCAGTTTTAGAACTGCTGCTGTCTGTGCAGTTGTGAATCTACAGCATGAAGCAAATTACAGCTGTGCAAAGCAGTTCTGTTATTCAAAAGCATTTGGTTTAACAATATTGTGAGTTTATATATTGGGCAATACTTAATGATATGCAAACTTTAAATTATAAATTGTAAAAAAATAAAAAATATTGTTTCCAAAGCGACTAGCACTGCATGTGAAAAATTCATTTTGAATCATCATGTGTGCCCAGGGATTTGAACCCATGACCCTTGTGTTACAAGCACCTTGCTCTACCAGTTTATTATTGTATTATGTAGCCTATATTATTAACTAGAATATTGTATATGAAAATGTTTTACTAAATGATTAGATTCTCAAAATGTGCCCAGGCCTGCCACAAACTTCATCACAGCTATAATAGCTAATTACTACATGTTTATTGGCTGACTAATAGGAGCAGTGGTTAGGACACTGGTCCAAGTGTTCGTCAAAACAGGGAATGCGCGTTCTCGCTGGGCTGTTGGAAGACTGTGGTGTTTTTTCCCTCCCCTGTTTCGAAGCTGGAGAGATGGGGAGGGCAGGCGGGCCCATGAGTAGGCAATGCACAAACTAGTCCAAACTCAGTCAGTCTTTCACCCCCCCTGCCCGCGGACTGAAGCAGTCGCTAGAGTTTCATCGTCTGCTTTTAGTGCTTTCTTCTAAGCACTGGGGGTTTAGGTTAAGAACCTGTGCAGTGACACATTTTGCCTCTGGAAAGAAAAGAGAAGGGGGGAAAGTTTGAAAGGTTTTCCAAATTTCCTGCGCAAACGGCACGAGAGGATTAAATGCAGAGGCTGGAGTAAGGAGAGAGAGAGAGAGAGAGAGAGAGAAAAACAAAAGGTTTGAGCGTAAAAGTTCAACAACTCAAGTTCATCAACTCTGTGAGGCGAATTGAACGACTCCAGACTCTTTTGTCTACGACAAATTTATTTAATAAGGAGATAATAAGCGGTTTGTCTTGCGCGCGCTGCAAGCAGGGCGCGTGCCTTAAGTTTGCGCGCTTGTCAAGCGATCGAACGTTTAATTGACACCTGTTGCATTGTCACGCGCGAAACTGCACTGTATCCCGGTAAGTGGTTCGAACATTAAAAAAGTTGAATTCGAGTGATTTCTCTGGAACTTTTGTGGAATGGACAGCGCCGGACTGTTTGGGGAGTATGTTCTTCAGTTTGTAAGTGTATAAATGAGAGAGAAAACACACGGGGAACTCGAGCGCCAAGTTAAATCTTTCTGAGGTGGAATTGTTACATATTTTCAGAAGTAACTCCTACTTTGTGTGCGGTTAAAAAAAAGTAACTCAAAGAACATCACGTAGAGCAGAAGACCAGGTTCAGCTCTCAGGACTTCAGCTTTGGAACTTTAGAGAAACTTTTGAGGACTGAACGTTGGTTGAAGTCGGCAAACAAGTAAGAATTTATTGTTTTTATCATACCTAATACACGATGAAATGTTTGAAAATGAAGTTTGTTCAGCGCGTTTGCTCTTCTGGTAAGTTTAGAACATACCTTGAGAACACCCCCTGTCAGAGAAAAAAACGTATATTCTCCATATAGCTATTCACCTCAAAACAGCATTTACAGATATACGTTTTTTGAACAAAACATAATTCTATCGATTTTTATTTAACCACTTAGATTATTGTAATAGAATCATCAAGCTTCTATGAGGACCTAAATAACGCGTATGTCCCGTTAAACGTTATAGATTTTTTTAATGACTATTTAGTTGTTTGGATGTTTGCTTTGGTTCAAATGACTCACTCTTCGGACAGTTAATTTTAGACTGGGATACTAAAATAATCTGAATCACTCGTCGGCCTTTACAATCTCGAGCTCAAAGATGTAAGGCAATTCTTTTCGAATTTAGGTCAAATGTTTTAAATGATTTTTATCTGCATCGTGCAGGGATTTCCTCGCGAAAATGCTTTTTCTTGTAATGGGGTTGAAGCTGAAAAATGATTGACAGCCGGTGACTTTTGGTGCACTTTTTAAAATGAAAGCCGTCTGTAGTTTGTAGGTTAAAACGCAACTGAAATGTGCCTCCTATTTGCATTTTTTACACGTCTTCTTACTTGAAGGAACGTATAGGTTTTCTTTACGCACATTTTGTTGTAAAATTGTAGAGTTTGTCGAAAAATTTGGATTAGGGACGACGCTCTGAGAAAGATTAGTTTCATGCTCTATATATGAATGCTGCTGTGGACTTTTGCATCTTAAAACTTTTTTTTTTTGCAACATTTTAATTAGTTTTTGCATGCAAACTTGATTAAGTTTAGTTAATTAGAAATGTTTTTGATAATTAAACATATTTCTTTATGTACACAGTACTTTGAAAATGTTTTAGGCACTTGTGAAAAATGTTGCATAGTGAGGATGTCTTCACAAATAGTGCCTTAAATAGTTTTCATTTATCAGTTAACATAAGAAAGCTAAATCAATATTTGGTGTGACCACCTTTGCCTTTAAAACAGCCCCAATTCTCTCAGGTACACCTGAACACAGTTTTTCTTGCTTGTTGGCAGATAGGATGTTCCAAGCTTCTTGGATAATTCACCACAGTTCTTCTGTTTAGGCTGTCTCAATTGTTTCTGCTCTTTATGTAATCTCAGACTGACACAATATTTGGGGAGGCTCTGTGGGACAATGCCATCTCTTGCAGAGTGTCCTGTTCTTCAATTCTAATCTTTTATTTTTGCAAAAGGAATGTTTGGGAGTCTAAAATGTATTTTTCCCATTGACACACAAAAGCTGAAGATATAAATAACCATCTTAAGACAAATGCTTTTGTGAAACATCTTATGTGCCTAAACATTTTGCACAGTACTGTGTGTGTGTGTTCGTGCATGCGGGTGTGTGTGTGTGTGTGTATATATATATAATCTTTCCATCTAACTGCTTTAATAACATTACTTTGAATCTTTTATAAACGTTTTATTTCTAATGTACTGTTTTCTCTGTTTTGTTGGACCATTATGGATATTTCTTATTTTGCCTACCCAGTATTAGAATTTTTGTGTGCGTTTGTGTAACATAAAGCTACATTTTCCAGTGCCTCTGGAATGATAAGACAAGAAATTCTAAAATGCCAAATAGTTTCTAACCACGAATGTATAAACAGGTGTCAGTTAACCAAACACATGAAGATGTAGATTTACTCCGAGTCTCTCTTTTATCAGCTCAAACTGAGGAACAGACAGTGGGAAGTAATATCTTCTGTTTTGTGGATAAACGCTGGCTGCGGGTTTCATTCCCCATGTCGGCTGTATAATTCATGTGATTGTGTTTTATGTTGCCTTTTCTGTCTGCCAGAAGCTGTATTTGTGCAGGTTTAATTGACATGCCAGGCTTGTGTTAAAGGTACATTATGGCCGCATGTGCTGAATCATTTCTGCATGTCCTCATCGATACTTGAATCTGAGAAGAAAACAGATTCAGGGATGTAATGTTGACCCAGAGTACTGGAGATCAACCACAAACTTACCTCTATTGCCGAGTCTTTATCTAAGGTTAAGAGGGTCCACGGAATCCTTTACTATCATTGGAAATTTGGTGTTCCTTGTCTTCCTGTTGAGATCGTAATCCTCCACCTTTTTCTTAAAGGTGATTTGGGTATTTTGAGAGCAGCACTGGTCTAAGAGCAGAAGAGCCTCCCATATTGTATCTGTATATAGATTTGATCATTCCCATTTGTTTTGTGGTAAATTGGTGATGACACACATTTGAATGCGCGTGAAGATGAGCTTCGCTGGATTGTATCTATTTTCCGTGGGGCTGTAAATATCTAAAGGATATGTATAGATGGACGTTTGAGGCTTTTTTTTTTTTCATTATTAATATGTTTGAAAAGAGCAGGGGTATGCTAATAGCTGATTCCTTTGATCACGTCAAAGGAATCGTTGAAGTGGATGCCGCTTTTCCTCAGCCAAAAGTCTCTTTCACAAAGTGAAATGGTCCGATCTGTAATCAAGAAACAGCTATTTAGCTTTCAGATGTTTTCAAACTCATTCCTACCTAAGTCCAGGGTTTTCCCCTCTCTCTCTCTCTCTCTTGCTCTCTTTTTTACATGTCTGTTTTTCTGTGGTATTTGGAATGTTATGGGGGGGGTTGATTAAGACGTTGATTCATTTAATGAAATGTTTGAGTTCTGGGGCGGAATGAGAAGCTGCAGACACCAGCCATGTTTCTGTGGCCAAAGCTCTGGGAAACCTCTCAAAATCTGATTCAGAGAGATAAAACCGTCAACAGCCCACCTGTACAAGCCAACCTGCCTCTCTTGCCCGAGCACGCGCTACAAACACACACACACACACACATATACATGCCCCATCATTCACAACACCCACTATTTGTCTCTCTTTGTTTTTTTCTCACACAATCTATTATGTTGTCTCTCTCTCGCTCTTAGTAAAATGCATTCACACAAACCTGCACACAGTCTAAACTTTACACTCCTGTAATCTCATATAAACATGCACAATCTGAACATAGGTATCCCAGCACTCCATTAAATCCTCTGTGATTGTTGCGTGCATCCACATTGTTTGTTATTCATGTGAGAGCCTGTTCTGCTCACCATGAACCAGATGCTTCTCTAATGTCTGACAAAGCACCCCGCCAGGCCCTGAAGTCCATTTGAAAAGTTAGGACTCTTTCTTTAAAGTGCTAATAGTACCACCCCCTGCTCAAAAGCTACAACAACAGAGACCACACCGCATCCTAGATACAAAACATCTCTCTTTGTCTCCATTTACCCATCTCTGAGGACTAAAGCCTTTTGTTGCTTTTTGGCTCCTGTTTGTAAGCCTTTCTGTGGGTCTTTTGGGGACGTATATGGGCGTGCTTGTGCCCACTACCTGACCCAGGCCACTTTCTACCAGGGCTGATTTGTGCAAATGTTATCCTCATGCTATCCAAAGGACGGTGCTGTCTGCAAAGTGATAAAAATTAGGCTATGGTATCATCTTTACAGTGTGTTCAAAGCAGCACTGCAATGATATTCATTGCATTGCATATTCATATCTATAGCAGAAGTGAGACTGAAATTATGTACAAAACAACATTTGAGTCTGTGTGTTAAACAAATGTTCCAAGTTAAAGTTTGTGGCATTATGTTGATTACCACAAAAAATTATTTTGACTTATCTCTCATTAAAATAATGGGAAAAAATAAAAAGTTGCAGTTACATTAAGGCAATTACAATGCAAGTGATTGGGACCAGTCCGTAAACATTACAACACACAAATCATTGCCACAAGATGTAAACATTATATATGTTAACATGATTTTAGTGTGATAAAATTGCATACTAACCATATCTGTGTAAAGTTATCTCCAATACTACAATTTAGTTGTTATGACAATGTAACACTGGTAAACCATGTAATCTGTTAAACACCGTAATTTATGTAAATCCCTGATTTTATCACACAAAAATAATATTTGTAATGTTTATGTCTTGCTATACTTTTGAAACCGTGTGTATTTTAATGCGTATGAACTGGCCCCGTTCACTTTCATTGTGTGCCTTATTGTAACCATGCATTATTATTATTTTAATAAACGTAGGGACTAGTTGAAATAATCTTTTTGTGGTAATCAACATTATGCCACAAATGAAAAGTTGTTGACTGAGCTTAACTTCTTTTGAACCTGGAACATTCGTTTTATTTACAGACTCAGTTCAAACTTAGTTTTTTAGGTAATTTAAGTTTCTCTTGTGCTATTTTTTTTTTTATAATTTATTTTTTTTACTTTATAATTTAGAAATTAAAGCTTGAATTTTGAATATCACCATTCTGCATTAAAAATCGAACCGAGTAATGATCCCATTGTAATATTTTCATACTCAATTTCTAGATATTTTCTTTCATGCATTCTATTTAAAGGAATATGCTGGGTTCAGTACAAGTTATGTTTAATTCACAGAATTTGTGGCATAATGTTCATTGCCACAAAAATAATTTCAACTCAATTTATTTAAAAAAAGCAAAAATCGAGGTTACAGTGAGGCACTTACAATGGAAGTGAATGGGGCAAGTTTTTGAGGGTTTTAAAGGCAGAAATTTGTAATCATTTGGCTTTAATTCTTCTGTTAAAACTTTTAAATTATTTGAGCTGTAAAGCTGTTTAATTAATGTTTTTTATGGTTGTTTTAGGGTTTGTTTAATGCCGTCATTGCAAAGAAGTTGTAAAATGTGATATACCATACATTTTGCAACACTTAATTTAGTAATACTTAGTATTTTAACGCACACAGATTAGCCCTTATCCACTTCCATTGTAATAGAGACTTTTGGGTTGCAAAAAGAAGTTTTGTGGTGATCAACATTATTTCATAAATGCTGTCGATTGAGCTTAACTTGTATTAAACCCATAATATTCTTTTAACCATCTATATCTGCCTTACACTGCAAAGACAGTGTCGCATGTTGCATTTTATGCAGAACCAAAGCCTAAAGCTATAGCCTAAATTAAACTTGAACACTATTCTTTCTGTGCCTAAAAGCACTTGTGTTTCCTGTTTTTTGCTGTCCCAGTATTATATTACAACAACATAGCAGTAATACAGATGACCTGACGGGCATCTATATCAAAATGTATATGCATTGAACTGCACTTGGTTTAACCAATCTCACATCATGGGCTCCCAACTGGAAATGTTTTCTAGCTTGTAATCATATCAGAGACAGTCTAACTTGTTCAGATGCTCAATAGACTCCCACACTTTGTGTGTACTCTTTAAAATAGCCCACAATTTCAGAATAGGAGGTAATGTTCATTTATTAGAGCGGTCCAGGCTGTGAAGTGTTTGGGCTCCTGCCTTTCACCCATTAGAGGGCACAGCATATCGACGACATGTCCGAGTGAGAACGGGCATGTCTGTCTATGTGTTCACCTTCATCACTTGGGCCGTCTATTTTGATGGGCATCAACATCCATCGGTCACACACACACTTAGATATTGACGTTCTGTCCGTATGCAGAGACAGTGATCGGCGGAAGTGCTGCACGCATTTCAAACAGATCATGGGCGCTAACGGTAAATGCTAAACCTGGAGCACCTTTACCATTTGTTTACTAGTCAGACAATTCACTTGCATCTTAAGTGAATGTTGACTGCGACTGCACATTGCACCTAACATCTCCTTTTGTGTTTTTATGCGAAAGCTTGCTCCTTCCTTGTTGCATAAAAGTGAAACAGTGGCTGGGGATGTAACCAGTAAAATAATACACACATGATGTTTCTCCTCACCACGATGTATTGTCAGTGCACTATGGCATCGACCCAGTGTAAACACAGCTGTATATGACTCCTCTAGTCCTCTAGCTGTTAATTTGCGAGTGTGTGTGTGTTCACCTCTGGGTGTTAGAAGAAGATTCCCCATCGGCTCTTTAGCAGAATGCTGGGTTATTCCAGCACATTAATCAGTTGTGCAAAAGTCACTGTGCTTATATGTGTAAGATTTAGAGAGTTTTCCAGTCAAGAGGATAGACATAACAGATACAGGCTGCTATTGCGTCCTGGGCAGCTGGAAGTTTTGAAACTCAGCTGGGGTTCTATAAGTTGTTTAAGGCTGTACAAAAGGATGGTAAAGGATGCCCTTTTTCTCTGGTTTTATGCCCTAATTGAGCTCTGCTCCCTGAGACAGACTTTAGTAGCCTAATATTTACCAATAGTAAATAAAATAAAATAATTTTTTTTTTCCGATGCATCACGATCTTCATTTGAACGATCTTAATATTGATTCTTAAATCCCAAGACCTATCTTTTATTCTATGCGCAACCCTCCACTACAATGAGAGGAAACCACTCGCATTTGCAACCAAATTTTGCGTTATGCAACTAAAATGTAGATATTTGGCAACTGGCTGCTAAATGTTACATCTCGCTCACCAGTAATTGTGTAGTAAAGTGGTGGAATAGTTAGCAGCAAGATCCTTTCACTGCGTATTGAGAGTAAAAGTTGTTCCATGCAATGTGTGTCCAAAGACGAGATCCACAGGACCCATTTGTCATTGAATAATGTCTTTTTTAATACCCATTCTGTTCTCTACAGTCAGTTATTCATCAAAAACAAAACAAAAAATAAACACTTTATTCTAAATTTACAGATGAGATAAAGCCATTTGAGTCATATTTTGTTAATATGCACTCATTTACAGACACTTTTTACAGAAATACCAGTTTTAAAGGGACAGTACCACTTTTAGAACGTTTTCAACAAATCAGTGCATATACTTGTAAATAGTACAAATAATGCAGTTAAAACTTAAACATGTAACAAATTTGTTAAATAAAATATCTTATTTATTGATTGAATACATGGATTTGTTCATTTTGAAAAATCCAAAATGTGACCCAAATTATTAAAAACTAATACAATATAATTACCGTAGTCAAATTAAAATGTTTATAATGTACCTAGTTTAAAGGTCCCCTATATAATTAACAGCATTAGCTGGGAGAGAACTCCTATTATATGTAAGCAATAGGGATATATTAATTGAAATCAAACCAAGAACTTGTTACTTGGAATCAAATTGGGAATTCTGTATCAATGCAAGCCCAGTTTCTTCTATAACTACATTAGCAGACCATTAAACATGTAATTGTTATGTTGGTTTTTGTGTGTCTTTGTGTAACTTACATCGTGTTCACCCTGATGAAAAGACCAGCAAAGACTTTATGGTTTCCCACGCTGGTCCACCAGTGGTGACTGTGATTTTGGCAGGTAGGATGTTTTGCTGGATCAACGTCTTTTGTTGGTCCTGGAACAACATTCAGGTGAAACATAGTCCTAATCCTATCCATTTAAAGCAAAAATGAAAATACTGTTCCAAACCTGTATGTCTTTTATTTCTCTTTGTATTAAAGGATATTTTGCAGTATGATGGTCTCAGTTATCATTTGCTTTTATTGCATCTTAATCCATATATTGAAAGGTGATTGAGGCTATCATTCTGCTTTAACAACTCCCTTTGTTTCTGACGGAAGAAAGTTAGTTGTTCTGGTTTGGAACAACATATCTAACTATTAAAATTCACTTAAATATTTTCTTATTATTTAGGGGGAAACTAGGCCATAGTGAATAGTATTTAGTTCAGATCTGCAACACATAAAGTCATACATAACCCATTGTCTCTAGTGTTTATTTGTAGATCTAAACCAAAAGACAGCAGGTCAACTGTTTTCTTTGCACTCTATTGGCAAGTCTACAACACTACATGATTTCAGGCGATAGAAACATTTCATCATAAACTTTTGTTTCTGTGAACACAGTTTAAGAGTCGTTGGCTAAGTATGCAATCATAAATGCATAAAATAATAAACAGTTTGCTCGTTTATTAGCATTTATGGCCCAGGCCTTTTTAAATGGATGGTTCACCCAAAAATGAAAATGTCATCCTCATTTACTCACACTCATGTCACTTAATACCTGTGTGACTTTCTTTCTTCCACAGAACACAAAAGGAGATGTTAGGCAGAATGACAGCCTAAGTCACTTTTCACTGAAAGATGCAATAAAAGTGAATAGTGACTGAGTCTAATATCTCCTTTTAGTGTTCTGTGGAAGAAAGAATCTCACATGGGTTTGGAAGGACATGAGGGTGAGTAGATAATGGCATTTTTATATTTGACTAAACTATACCTTTAAGTGATAGTGACTGGAGCGTTCTGACAGGGGCAGCAGCACTAAAGAGCTGGCCAGGGATTTGGGTGAGAACAAGCCGTTCTGCTCTGCACATTTGAACATGTTGAGTGTTGAATAGGGTTTAGGGAGTGAGCTAAGGAGATTGTGAGGGCACTAGCAGAGCACTGGTAATAGACTGGTATAATAGCTGTGTAAATCCTGCTTGAGCCTATATACACACACTCACACACACGCACATATGGCCATGCTTTCTCTAGAACATACTCTCATTTTCTCCTCTCACATGTTTTCTTGTTCTTGCACCAATTGAAACACAATTTCCCCACAGTTTAGCTTTACACACACACACTCACTAAACGAGAGACTGACCTCACTGCCCTGGCCCTCACAGCAGCCTTAATTGGTGTCATTAAGAGCTCTGAAAGCTGGGAGATAATTGGCCGGGCCCACTTGAGCAAACAGGACTTCAATGGAGTCATTTAACAGTGCGATAGGGCGAGGGTCTGGGAGCCCTGGGAAGAGGGCTAACAGCGAAAGAGGGGGAAATAGGGTGTTTGGGTTAAAAAGGGTTTCTCTTAAACAAGATTTTTGGGGGGCAAATGGTGGGAGTGCGCCAAATCTAACGCTGTGACCTGGTAACACTGAAATACAATGCAGTGTTATGGTTCTCTCTGTTTTTATCGCATCGTTATTTGTTTTCAAAATCAAATAAATGTTTTTTCATAAAATGGCTACAACAGTGATTGTCAGGTACATAATTTGATGTTCCACTATATTTTCAGAATTTGAACATTTGGACTTTATCTCCAAACTGCAAATGCAGAAACTGAGTTTAGACTTTGCGCTGCAAACAGACTTGCTTTTGAAACGTCTTGGCGCAAATACCTATTTCTCAGGAAAATAGCGAATTCCTCTTTGTGGCACTTAAAGTGAAGTAAACTCAAAAAAGAGAGCTCTGTTGCTTATTGTCGGTTCTACAGGTGAAAATTGAGGCTGAATGAAATGAGTGTGTCAGACTTCATGTGCAATGGAGGAACCCGTGGTTTTGTTTGCTAAAATTCAGAACCAGACCCTGAAAGACCTCTGTAAAGGGAATAGAGATTTGCATGTGTCCATGTCCTCCGCTCTGTGGAGTCGTGGTGGGCTCTGTGTGTGCAGCAGGATGTTTGGATGAACTCAGAGCAGCAGCAGGTCTTTTGTTCCCCATTTAAGACTGAGGTTTCCCACTCCCCTGCTGCAACATTACAGCTTTTATTAGAGTCACCACGCACATTCACAGCCAGATTCACACACTTCCGGAGGCCAGGTTTTGTGGCATAAACCCCAAATGTGCCTTATGTCTGTTTCCCTTGTCTGTGTATGGTTTCTTGCATTCTTCTATCATCTTTTTTCGTCCTTAAAAGAATAGTTCACTCAAAAGTGAACATTTTGTTATTTACTCACCCTCATGTCATTCCAAGCCACACGACAGTCATACGGGTTTGGAACGGCATGAGGATGGACAATTTTTATTTTGGAGCAAACTATCCGTCTTTATTGCTTTTTTTAAAAATGTACTATATTTTAGCTTTAATATGTCTTGCTATTTTCTGCTTTCTATAAACATCCTTAATAACTTTATTTTCTCTTTCCCCCTCTCTCTTAAGACTAAAGCCTTTGACTTGGGTGCATTTCATGACTGATTTCACCTCATTGTGAGCTAGTTTAAAAAACATGCTGAATTCAACACATTTAAATGGACAGCCACGATCTAGGCTCACATTAATCCATAGACGAGGGTGTGCAGCAATTGTTAATAAAAAAATTTTTTAAAAAAAAACATTTTTTTTTTTTGCATCAGTTTCTCCCCCTCTTTTTGCTTTTCCCACCTCATATACACCACCCAGTCCACACTTTCTTCCATTCTCTTGGTCGTATTATGAAAAGATGGATTCTAACCTTGCCATTAATGAGGCTTAGTGGGGCAGGGAATGTTTGTCAGCAAGCCAACCAGATCAAAGATGATGCTCAGTGGACCGTGAACTCCTCCGAACCCGTGATAGCGAGAGTCTGTGGTCGCTTACACAAGCAAAACCAACAGCAACACCCCTGTATAAAGAGTCGGCTGTTGCGGCCCTCACAGGTTTTTATCACTAGCGAGCCATATCTTAACCTTCTGACTCGAAATGACACAGCGGGGGCTGCTCTGTGCATCCCAGGTGAACGGCTATGTTGATCTATTGTAAATCACGCCTCTTCCAGCCGTCCAACCCAAACACCAGCCTAGTAAATGGGACTTGTTGGACTGCCGGTGTGGTCCTCTGTTTATTTGCCTCTACATCCATGGAGGCTCTTTTAAAGATCCATTTAGAGCATGCCGAGGCCACGAGACAGCGTTAAAAGCAGACATGGGGACTTAACGGAAGAGATACAGCGTAAGAGACAGGTGCTGCATTGTGCATCTGTGTGTAAAGCAAAGTGTCCGAGTATTTTGGTGTGAACTGGCTGTTAGTTAAGGTTCCCTCGGTGGTGATATACATTCCAGCATTGCTGTAATTTTCACGGTCATTGTTATTATCTAGCAAACAGGCAGATGTTTAGATAGATGGTGAAAGGACTTGCAGGCAGTGAGTAAGAAGGAAAAGGGCTGGGTGGTGTGATGTTATATACTGTGTGTCAGAAATGTGTCAGCCATTCATGGTTTTGCCCTACTGTGTATCTTGCGTTAGATATATTTTCATGGCTATTAGTTAGCAGGACTGCATCGCAATTATTTACAAGAGAGCGACAAAGAAACATTGAGAAAAATCGAAAATACAGAGCAGGACGTGTCAAAAGTATACAAGTAAAGTAGTGAAGTAAAGTGCGAAGTGGAGATTATGACACATCCAAACTTCCCAACTTCATAGTTTTTCTAAAGTATGCGGTAATGTAGACCATTTTCGAAGTGCTTTGTTTTTGGTGGAGAAAAACAATGTTCTAGTGTGGATAAGAGGCATGAACGTAGAGAAATCAATGCGTTTTCAAACAAAATTAAATTTTTTACGAAATGCAACTCAAAGATTCTACTCAGAACTGTTCACATCGAACCTTGGGAGTTATTTGTTTCTATGGCAACAGCCATAATGGCAAAATGGCTTTGTTGTTGATAACAGTTACTACTAGATTAATACTGTAATTCACTTCTATATGTTCCTGCAAATAAAAAATAGTTCCAGAAAACAATGGCATAGTTAACTCTTTCCCCGCCAAACACGGAATTTTCCGGGTTTTATGAAAAAACGCTTCCCCGCCAAACACGGAATTTTCCGGGTATCCGTGTTTTAGGTGGTATACGGTAAGGAAGACCACGCAGCATGTTTTGAAAGAGTACGCAACTCTTTGATCAAAGAAACAGACTGCGATCGTCTCAAACGTGAAGTGGAACACCATACTAATACTAAAGCACTTGTTTGATAAAAATGCCTTTTTCTCAGCTTTTTGTCCGAAATGTTGTTTTTGACAAAACCTACCTCTGTTCAAGTGGCAATAAAAAAGAACAAATGAAGATAAAATAAAATCGTTTTTTTTTTTGCCTAAAAGCAGAGGCTCAGATCTTTATTTTGATATATAGCATCTTCATATATTCATGGAAGAAAATATTCTGCGGGCCATTAAATTTTAGCGAAAATCGTCAAAAACCCTGGCGGTGGCTGGCAACTTTTTTTAAAAACGCTGCCGGGGAAAGAGTTAAATGGCATATTAAACAGAAATATGTTTTAACTAACTTAAACTGTTGAGGTCAAGGCCGCTGTCATATTGGTTCTTTTTACATTGCGTCACAATGGTCGGATTTTTCACATAATTTTGAGTTTACAACTTCGAACTACATGTTGTACAAAGAAGTGAACACTTCTTACAAATCAGAATCTCGTAATTACGGTAATTCCGAAATGACGGGTATGCACCATTTGTTTACAGTTGCCAAGCTACATCACAACCGCATGAATATGGCTCATCTAATCAGAGCTCAAAATCAAAACTACACTCACTGAGCACTTTATTAGGAAGACCTTTACACCTACTTATTCATGCGATTATCTAATCAGCCAATCGTGTGGCAGTAGTGCAATGCATAAAACATGCAGATACGGGTCAGGAGTTTCAGTTAATTTTCACATCAACCATCAGTGATCTTCGTGAGTTCGACATGATCGTTGCTGCCAGACGGGCTGGTTTGAGTATTTCTGTAACTGCTGATCTCCTGGGATTTTCACACAAAAGTCTCTAGAATTTACTCAGAATGGTGTCAAAAACAAGAAACGGATGGAAACATCTTGTTGATGAGAGAGGTCAACGGAAAATGGCCGGACTGGTTCGAGTTCACAGAAAAGTTACGGTAACTATGATAACAACTCTGTACAATTTTAGTGAGCTGAATAGCATCTCAGAATGAACAATACATTGAACATTGAGGTGGATGGGCTACAACAGCAGAAGACCATGTCTGGCATTTTTTTTACGATCATAGTGTTCCTAATAAAGTGCTCAGTGAGTCTATCTGTGTAAAATAAAACATTTTGTGTTTTGAGTTACAAGGTGTCAAATTTTTTGCACTGATGTCAGGCTGTTAATGTATTTGCTATTATATTTTATATTTTAAATATAATATTTTGGTTTGTGTCCAACAAAAATAATCAAATGAGAGTGTTACATTTTCTGTATTGTCCAAAAATAGGCATTATCGTGTGGTTATTAAAACAGAAACCATTTTGTTTCAAGCTAAAATAACTTATGTTATATGAATCGTTTAAAAAATCAGCAAAAAAAAAGATTTTTTTTGAGTTTGAACAGCAAAAGTTGAGAGTTTGGACAGCAGTTTTATTAGCTATAGGCTCTGACAATCATGGGAGAGTGAGAGTGCTGCACACATTGGAAGCCAGCACAGAAAGACGGATGGGTAGGGATTTTGAAAGACAGTTGGTGTAGGCAGACAGATGGGCACACAGATAAACGTGATGTGAGGGGTGTAGCCTGCGGGGAGCACAGAGAGTGTAAGTGCCCTGCAGGCTTCTCTGCCTGCATGACGGCTCTCTGCTGAAGCTCTGTGCCCTCAGGTCCTCTTGTTTAGCAGTGAGGTGTGTGTGTGTGTGTGTGTGTGTGTGTGTGTGTGTGTGTGCGCGTGTGTGTGTGTGTGTTGTATGCCAGTTACAGAGACGGGTGTGTGTGCATGTGTGTAAGAGAGAAAGTGATGAGAGTTGAAGTTTTTGTGGATGCCATGTCAATACCAGCTATGCATGTGCCACTGTTTGTGTGGTATGGCAGTATGTGTCCATATGTGCAGTGGGGTCCAAGCGTAAGAGACCACATTGGAAATTTGAGTTTTTTGGTTAATTGAAACCTGGTAGCAAACAAAGTTTAGGATTTAACATGTAAAACAGAGAAAGGTCATGAAATATTGAATATTTTGCACTATTTCTAAGTCACTAATCAAATTAAGCAGGTTTTTGACATTGACCATGTTAGCTTCTTTGTATAAAAGGTCAAATTGTCTTTGCTTGCACTGAAGCACGCAAGATGCTCTTCACAACATTCTCAAATCTTGCTTGGATCATTTGGACAATCAGGTTTTTAACAAATATGAGAGTCCATACCAGCTCGAGTGCATGCTGTCATTGAACCAAAAGGGGAGACAAACCATATACCAAATTTTCATTAGAGGTCTTAAACATTTTGGACCTCACTGTGTGTGTCTGCGCATGGAAACTATGCCACACACACAAATTCAAAGGAATGCAAGAAAGAGAAGACAAGTGAATGAAGGCATTGGAGTGAGAGACATAGAGGAAGATGGACACAAGACATATCTGGTGGGAAATATCGCCCCTCTATGGCAGCTTACTGTCACTACATCCCCATCTGTGTGAAACCGCAAAGAGAATTGATTTCTTTAAGCTGGAATGCATGAGAAACAGCACAGAGCAAATCTCCCTCCCTCTCTCTCCCTCTTTTGTTCTCTTTTTCAGCCTAGATGTCAGAGAAAAGATGAAATTATTAAAAAGGTGAAAAGCAGTAATGATATGAAGTGTTTCTTTTTTGTCACTGTGTACCATAGATCTTTGCATCGAGTGTGGTCTGTATCATTGTTTATATGAAAGATGGGGAGCCGGTGGAAATGAGTATAGGAAGTGTAATCTCTTTTATTGATCCAGTGTGTGAAGGGCTTTGATACACCGAGGCATTTGCCTCAACATGCCTCACGACCTTAGAGCACAGTGCATCAAATTAATAATTTCTGCATGTATTTGCATGTTTTTTCCTTTGCCTTTGGTAAAAAAATAAATAAGTAAAAGTGCATTGTGTTGGTGCCAGTAAGAAATTACACTATTTTTGTTTTGTCCATTTGCGTGTGTGTGTGTGTGTGTGTGTGTGTGTGTGTGTGTGTGTGTGTGCGCGTGTTAGATGTTGGATTTTATTCTTTTTCAGTTTTCAAGTACTTTACTGGCATGACTGTGTTTACATACAATATTGCCAAAGCATTAATACACAAGACAAATAATAAAATAGTAACTTTCTCTCTTTCAAGGATTTGGAAGTTATGATTTTACTGTGGTGATATCTTACCACTGTGCTACAAAAACAGCTTAAAACAGCTTAAGATATGTAGCCAGCATCCTAGCCTGGAAAAACAGGCTTGGATGGTCTGTTTTGCTGGTTTTAGAGGGCTTTTGGGAGACCATATTTAGGTTTGAGGACAATGGCTTGTGCTTAAGAGCCATTCTTCCAGCTGCAGACAGAGGGCGCTCTCTCCTTTAGAGAAACCAAAACGAGCATAAGTGAAGAGTTGGAGGGAGAGATATAGAGATCTTGTAAAGGAAGCTTAAAGAAGGCAGGAGCAGAGAAAGAGATTGTCTTGAGACATATTTCTGATTAAAACATGCAGTGTGAGAGGATAGCAGGGGAGAAAAAGCAAGAGATCACATGGTAAATAGACCATTGAGGAACAGACCGAAATGGCTAGAGAATAATGTGGATGGAGAGAATGAGGGGTGATATCACAAGTGCTTGTATCGCAGCTAAATGCAGACTTGCTTTTTGCCTCCCTGATGATCTAGTTCAACTCCTAGAGGTTGACTGATTTGGGGTTTCCCTTAAAAAAAATGTGTGTGGATATAACAATTAGCACAGTCTAAATATCCTAATAGTAAAAATACTGTGATTTAGCTATTTTACTATTAAACATAAAATGCTGCGAGGGGATGTCTGAGACACTTTTGAGTGATGACTCGGTAGTGAATAGTTTTTTTTGGTTTAATGAAACAAACCGTCCAAATGAACCGATTTGATAACAAACTAATTATTCTCAAAGATTTCTCAACTCTATGTTATCAGCCAATGCGGATAATTTTGTCATGACCAAATACTCAACGATTTATCAAGCTATGTATACTCCTAACCCCAAGCCTCACTTACTTACTTTTTCTCATTCCTTGCT
Organism: Xyrauchen texanus; assembly: GCF_025860055.1. Lineage (NCBI taxonomy): Eukaryota > Metazoa > Chordata > Actinopteri > Cypriniformes > Catostomidae > Xyrauchen > Xyrauchen texanus. The sequence goes on along the minus strand of NC_068320.1, from coordinate 21,524,615 downwards.
GTAATTTATAGTGCGGCAGAAAGGCAGATTGTGTCTACGGCACATGCCGGATCATGCGAAGGCAGCGTGTGAGCATGGAGATTTTTGCAGTTTAGTTAATGGTACATATCATATCTGGATTTCACACCAGTGCTCCCCAGGGATGCAGCTATGCTCGCTGCAGTTAGGCTGACATTGGGCAGGCAGGGCTCCCAACAGATGCTCTGAGGACCGCTAATCAGCCCTGAGAGCACACTGGGGGTAGAGGGGTGTCAGACCTGACTGAAGGCAGTGGATCCCAAGATATCTTAATTCTGATTGGTCAATCACAGCATTCTGCGATGTAAAATATTTGTTGCTAAACTGTGTTGTTGAACGTTGTCCCAGGCAACCGATTTTTATTTATTTATTTGGTAAGTTACTGTGTAATGAACAGGACAATTTAAAGTCAGCCAGTCATAATCGTAGAATGATCACAGACAGTGTGATCAGGGTGATCTTGTATCAACCCTGAAGGGGTTAACCATAACATTATCCCTTACATAGCTGTTGGCTCTAATAAAGTACTGTAACAGTAGATTCAGAAAAAAAAGACAGAAATTTAAACCAGTTTTCGACGGGGAAGGACAAGATTCAAACTGATAGCTCTGGGAATTCAAATTATGTAAGTGGCCATAGAAAGGCATTTGAGCCAAGCTCAGAAACAGTAAAAGAGGATTCAAAGCGACTCAGAAACATTGGAGAGAGAATCAAGGGATGAAAAGATTTAAGGGTTTGGGGAAATATTAGGTCTGTTTCTTAGCTGAAATGATTATTTGCTAGAGCGGTAATGTTTACCATGGGGATTTGTGGCAGTGAGCATGCGTCATAGATGTTTTCTGTAAAGAGCATATATATAATGCATGAGTAAAACTGTTGTGCTGTTATAGACATAGTTTTGTGGTCATTCTCTCTCATGGTATATATATTCAGCATCTGGCCATTCCTCTGCTTGCAGTGAGTGCAGAAAGCTGCAGCTCGTTTGAGCAGTGATGGTTGTGTTGCAACCCAAAAATGGGCCAATAAAAATGCAACGTATCATAAAATAAACATGCTTCCCAGATCGTGTTGATGTTGAAGACAGTCCATCCAATTAAACTCTGTGGTATTTTGGAGCAAATTCATTTGTTACTTGGTAGAAGCTTGACGAATTTGCAGATGCCAACATGGACGGGTTTGGTGACATGCCCTCATTCTCACAAACTATTAACAAAACTATGCAAGATAAACAAAAATATGACTCAAACTACATTATAGTTCAGTTGCAATGAAGATTAATATGAATTGTGTGAACCACAATAATTTTTTTTGTGGGAAATTATTGGCAAGTTATATTAACAGACACTGAGAAAGAACAATTGTCGGTTTTCCTATTCCGCCTATACAAAACCAACATACTGTTAGACCACGTCCACTTATACATTTTCAATTTATTTGATTTTGCTAATCGTTGTCTTCCAGAAAGTTTACACTTCATTTTAAAATGCCCTTCATTACAGTTCCATTACTTTAGAAAAGTATGACGTTAAGAACTTAACAGAGGTTTCACTCAATTTATTTAGTTTAGATGTGGCCTTATTTTACAGAGTTATCAAAATCATAATTTGTAACTCCTCCTAACTATGTCCACCAAACTCTGCACAGACCTTCATCCTGTTCTGAATTAGTGTGCTTTGTTTTTTTGTAACTGATTGGGCTAACAGTTTTCCTGTAGTAGATGATCACATAGAAGGTCTGTCTGACTTTTTATGTGATGGTCTATCTGACTATCTAGCTAGTTTACAGCTACCTCTACACTAGATGATTTTTCCAATGATTTTCAGGTGTTAGCTTCATTAACATAATAACTGGCCAGGCAGAGTGAGCAGCGCACCCATTAGCACCTCTCAGCGGGAGGTGTTAATCACATGACCGTCGGCCTCCCTGCTGAGTTAATGACTTCAAGCATTGAAAACCACATCTGTTTTAAAAAAATCATTCTGTCACTGAGAAGAACTGATAAGATGACGAGCTGATCTGAACTTCTTTTTTTTTTTTTCACACTCAGATGCATATCATCACAAACGCTGATTAAAATCCATAGTGATTCTGTCATTCTGCACAAATAATGATAAAAATTAATAACAAATGACAGATGAAAAGACATTTTACAGTTTTGGTGCATTTTAAAATATAACCTTGTGAAAGCAAACAGAACCATGAAGAAAATGCAATACAATGCCCCTGTTTCAGAACAATCATGCAAGCTACTGGTATGAAAACACCCCAAATCCCTCTAATGCAATAGCAATTTTATTCATGTTGTTATTTTTTCAGAGAGAGATAGTTGCGGTATGTCGTTGTGTGTTGCCTTTTTAATCGGCAAGTGTGTCATACCTCTGACGGAAGAGAGCTAGATCTCAGTAAAATAGTCTGCATGTGTGACACCCTCAGCCAAAATGAGTTGTTTTGAGTCTGCTAGTGTAGAGCCAGCTTTACTGTAAAATCTGTATGTGACCAGGAGGAGGGAGGGGCCGGGCTGTGAATGTGCACTGCTGGCCCTCAATAGGGCTAATCAGCCAAGGAGAGGGATGAAGCCGAACTGGATGCAGCAGTTCAAGAGAGAGAGAGCCACATGCAGCTGCCGTGTGTGTATGTGTGTTTTTTGTTGAAGTTTTAATGAAAATATTACTTTGATGGTTCAGCCGGTTCCTGCCTCCTCCTTACCCATTTAACCTTGTATAACTATTAAACGTTTAAAACTACTTTACACTTTCAGTCAGGGCTTTGTCCAGCCAACATCAAATTTTATTGGCAAACTTTATCTATATATTTTTGCACATGGATGGGCCTACACAGTTGCATGGTAATATTCATTCTTTTAGTTGGCATTTGTTCGATGGTGTTGTGTGAAGCCTCCACTTGATGTCCAATGTAAAATCTGTGTTCTCAAAACCACACACAGGCTCTCTCACACTGCCTGTCTATATGACTTCTCTTTCCCATTTACCTCTCCACACTCAACATTCCTCTACTCTCCACCGTGATCAATCAGTATCTATGCCCTGCTGGCTCCTCTCTACTCTGCATGGCTACAGATGATACTCATGTTCCTGGTTCAGACCCAAACCGTTCCATTAGTAGCATGGGAAGGGGGTTGTTCTCTGCATGTAGGCATTTACCAGATGCTGCCGCCGCTGTGAGGGACCATCATCAATCTGGTTTCAGCTGGCAGTGGATTTCCCCCATTGCGGCCCACATTTGCTCAAACACACACTGATACAAATGCCTCTGGCAAATCGGTTAATAACTTTCAAACAATTAAAATTTCAGACATATTATGGAAATGATGCCATTTATTGCATTTATGTTTTTGCTCCCTAATGTTTTTCAGACCTATTTCAGTCTTTGACAGGACTGTTTTCACTCTTTTCTGGCTTGCTGGATTTCTCCCACCTTTTCCAAATGTCCTCCTTTCCAGGTGTTGATACTGTTGCAAAATGTACACGAACAATAACTTGTTTTAACTTCATATTAGCCATCAGTGTCTCAACAAGTTCAACATGATGAAGCTCCCAGCATTTAGTAATGTTTGTGACCCCACTAAGAGTAAAAATGCTGCACAATCCAACAGGTTTTTAATGTTCATTATGCAGTTATTTTGAGTGGGATTTTGGACCGACCAATGAAATTTCACTGTGGACGGGGCTGCCAATTTGGATAAAAGTATATGTTAAATGGAAACGTTACACTGTTTAAAGGAGATTCCATAATTATGATTTCACAGTACTAGCAATAATTGTAGCAATGGTGCTTTCACATAATGTCGGAATTACTGTAATTTATGAGATTCCGTCTTGTATAAAATGAAAACTTCGACTTTTGTGCCATCATGTAAAAATCAATATGGCAGAGGCCTCAACAGTTAAAGGTAATATTAAACACATTTCTGTTTGATATGCCATTTTAATATGCCATTGTTACCAGGAGCGTGTTCTTTGTTTTTGTTTTTTTTAAATTCAAGAACATATAAAGATGAAATAATATAGCGATAAATGCAGCATAACAATAGGATTTTGTCAGAAACTATGGTTACCATGGTACATTTTTGAGACTCTTTACCTCGTACTGTGATAACCTTTTTTTCCTCTCGCTTTCCTTGCTTTTTGTCTATCTCTGTCTCTCTCTTTATCTGTTGGCCTTCAAACTGTCTCTTGCCCACCAAAGCAGCACAGTATTACCGGCTGAAGGGCTGAGGGAGGGTGTGAGTGAGCGAGTGAGTCGGCTCTGGGTGGCTGCCAGGTCTAGAGCTGTGGAGGCTGGAGCAGAGGGCAGGCAGAGAGGAGCCAGCCTCACCAAGTAAGATAGGTCAAAACTAGGCAGCCATCTCCCTGGAGCCACAGGAGAGAGAGCCAAGCCTGTGTGGAGGAGGAAGAGGCAGGCAGCTGAGCGCAATGCTGTAGAGAAGAGTAACAAACATCCTGATACTCAGCACAGAGTGTGTGTGGGGAGTGGATATGGATGTGTGCTCTGCTGCAGGAAAAGCACTTGAAATGGTGTGTGTGTGTGTGTGTCTCTCGAATTATTTTGGTAAGACCTTGAGAATGTATTAATGACAAATTAAGGGCTGAATATGCAAGACTATAGTTTGAATTAATCACTTTTCTTTGCATGATACATTGACTGCATTTATACGATAGCCTATGTCGGTGTTCACTAGCTAGCCAGCTTTATCTATAGCTGTTAGCTAAATTTGGTGGATGATGACAGTAGCTGTTTATAAAATAGATGATACATTATAAATATGTTGACACAATTCAGTACTGATGTGATTCCATCACAACTGTTATTTTAATATATTGATGCGTGCTATTGTTTTATAATAATAGAATGTATATATTTTCTGTTTAACCAAGTTACGTTACACTAACGAATGGAGATTTTTGCATTATCTTGAACATTGTCTAGCATTCATTTCATGCCATTCATTACCTTTATGAATAATTACAGATTAACATTGATATTAACCTGACATTTAGTATAAAATAATTTAAACAAGTCTTCTCTTTAAAGTTCCGAAGCAAGGTAGGTTGCAATTCAATAGCGTTAGCAGGCAAGATCAAGTTTGCTAAAATGACACCGGTCAATCCTGATGGCACTATATGTCACATGCTTTGCGGTTATGTAAGCTTACCTGTCCAATAAGAAGAACGCCAATTCAGGGTCGGTTTTGATCCCCAAAACCGAACGCAGTTCCCTCCAGGAATCAAATGCCCTGCCGATGTTCTCTAGTTTTCGCTCGACCACAATCCCGTTTCTGCTTAGCCAGATGGGAGTCAGTAGATAAATGTTTTTTTGGTTTATTCTGAGTCGGTGTTGTGCTGGGAGACAACCGTTTGCTGGATTCCATCTCTAAGATAACGTTAACTAGTGTTGCAGTTTGTTGTCGCTGTTGAATAGTGGAAGAGACACTACTGTCGGAGGCAAGGCTCTCGGGAGCGTGCATAAATGTCACATCCTTTGGATTTTCCCGGCAAATGCGACCCACTCCCTTCCCATGAAAATTAGTCTACAGGCTTTAATAGGCAACCTGGAAGTCCGGGAAGGGCTAATTTTTTAAGTTGCGTTACAAGCCGTTCACACATTGGCAAAATATTACTTGAAATAAAATTACATTTTACATATTGCACATTTAAAATATTCAACAGGAGAAATATAGCATTATACTTTGGTGTAGCATATACCAATTGTGTTTCGAGGTCACAACCAAGACTTCCATGGGAACATGAGTCTGTAGTATCATACTGTATGTCTATGCATGTACTCTAGAATACTATGGAATTCTGTGTTTGTGTGATTGTTTTTGATATCTTCATGTACATTTTGTCTGCTCTGCATGTGGTCTGATATACAGAATTTCAGTCTTTCTCTGCAAGAACAGACACCCAGGAGGCAGTTGGACACACGCACATCTGTTGTCAGGCAGAACTGCAGCGTCTCTCCTTCTGTTCCAGTTTTCAGCTGTCATTGTATTTTAATTCAGCAATTTAAGTCATTTGTTTATTGCACTTATGGACCCTGTTCACATTTTCGGGTTTGGAATAAGAAGGTAAACTTTAGCGGGGTAAACTTCTATTGCGTTGAATGGAAGACCACATCAAATGTTATTTTTGCATTCCGTTTTGCAACTGCAAAAGAAAAATCCCACTATAACTTTTCAACAATAGAGAGGAAAAAATAAATAGCAGTGCATTACAACAGTCAGAAAAGAGAAAGATGACAAATTTACTGTTACTCCTTTTGCAGGCGGTAAAGTTAACTTGTCCCTTAGTGGGCTGTGTACTATAGCGAGCATTAGCATAAATTGTCTTCCACGATCAGTTTTCTCTCCTTTTATTTATTTTTTTTTTTAAACTCCTGTCATGGTGGAGCGACGCTTTGAAGAGAAACTTTGACGAAGTGAGTTGAAGTTGGTTAAACTGTCAACATTTTAATAGCAGCTACCTGAATAAAATCACATCAGTTATTATATATCTCTAGCTTATTATATTATCTCTAATCTTATATAACTCTATCTGCCTTGAGTGCTGAGGTTTGCTACCACTACAGTACAATTACACAAGAACGCATGTTAGGTACGTACAACAGGACCACACACTTGCACAAATTGTTGTATTCACATCTGCATTTGCACAAATACACAGTATGTTTATAACCGAAACCTAAGGTTTGTTACAGCATGTCCTTATGTATAGGTAAAAATGAATTATTATACAAATTAATGCCAATATTACATGCAAGTTGTATATTTAACATTGCATACGGCCATTTTTATTAGCATCTAACCATAAGGCACAGAATATTTCTTAGATGGAAGCCTAGCTAGGACAATGCACAGGCCTGCTAGACATTTAGGGTGGATGCCACACATGATTGAGCAGGACTGACTATCCTTCAGTGTAGGTCTCACCTCAGGAAGCGGGTTTAGCTCAACCTAGCACTGATAAAGGAGGATCTGGCGGAAGATTCACTGTTGTTCTTTTACTGGCCGGCTGATTATATGTGAGCCAGTGGGGAGAGGCCGAATGACCTTGTGGCTTGTTTTCCCATGTCTACCCAACTCCTCAGGACACACGTCCAGTTTCCTTCCAGAGTCTAACTATTACACCATCAGAGTGTTTTGTATGTTTTTATGTTTGACATGGTTAATTCCTAAGAAACAGATTATGTTTCTTTGTGCTTTGCTCATGGAGGGCTGAAGAGAAGGAGGGAGAAATGGAGAGTGTTGGGATCTCATCTGGAGGTGTGAGTGTAGAGGAGTGCTCATGATGAATTGTGGGAGAGAGAGTGATGAATGTGTGTCAGAATTAAGAGTGCCTCAGGGAGCAGAGCGGATCACACCTGCCATGGCCTTGGGCTTTGCTCTCTCTCTCTCTCTCTCTCTCTCTCTCTCTCTCTCTCTCTCTCTCTCTCACAGCTAATCTGATTTGAAGACTGCAAAACATGTCTTTTTCAATTTAATGCAAAATTAAACTTTCAAATCATTAATATTTTCTGAAAATGTGAGCAAGGAGTGTAATGGTATGAAAATGTCATGGTATGATAACTACAAAAAAGCAGCATAAATGTAATTCATAGGACTCCAGAAGATTAATCCATATCTTCAGAAGTGATATGATGGGTGTGGGTGAGAAACAAAATCAATATTTATTTCCTTTTTTACTGTAAATCTCAACATTCTTCTTTTGTTTTGTTGAATCACATTCTTTGTGGCTGTCCTTTACTGCATATCGCGGTGCCGTTTTGTGGGGCATTCTGCATAATGCGGCGGCTCATTTAATCTTCTCACGGCCCATTCGGCCCATTTCGCGGCAGGCCAGGTTTTCGCGGCCGGCGCAGTTCTCACGATGGCCAGTCCGCCCCTGATCGGCCCCAAAGTGCGTCGGCCCACCGTGAAAATGCTTGTTATGCCAGATTACCAATCCAGCCCTTGGCATGAGGGTGAGTAAATTATGAGAACTTTTATTTTTGCGTGAACTATCCCTTTAAGCGTCCAAATACTTGGAACCAATGCACAAAAACCCAGCTTCTAACTACCCTTTATTTATCCCATATTCTGTGTTTTTCCCCATCCACTCTCTCTTTCTGTGATCACTCATTGGAAGGGAGCATAGAGGGTCAGTCTGTCTGGGGTCTGTTAGTCAGAACTGTGTGTATGTTTAGAGGGGTAGCTGCCATTCTGTCTGTACCCACTACACCTCAGGGAATCATGAGTTTGCGCTCACAGGGGCAACATGCAGTTACAGAATATGCAGCGTGTTCCCTCAGAAAAAAAGGTGTTCTGATCGGACAGTCTTCACAGTGGGAAATAACAGTGTGACAGGGCAATGATGAGTGAGTGTGTGCTAAAGGAAGAGGGGGAGAGAGAAAATAAGAGAGGAGAGGAAAAAAACAGAAGCAGTGGGTGTTTGGAGAAAAGTCACCTTGACAGCTCTATTTAAAAAGGAACGTTCGGAGGACCTTGGGTATTGAGCAGTTTTAGTCTAATTGTTTTTCACAGAAAGAGCTCTGCTGGAAAAACACAAGGGAGGGCTTACGTGTATGAGAGAGAGAGAAGAGAGAGAGAGAGAGAGAGAGAGAGAGAGAGAATCACAATCACACAGTTTGTTCATTTTTCTTAGCAGCGTTCCGGCAGGAGGGTCTAAGCCCCAGAGCAACTTGCAGTTAAAGGTCAAAATCTTTGGTGACAGTGACTTACCAAAGACATGCTGTCTGTCAGCTTATCTAAGTAGTATTACCATCCAATCACAGTTTGCTTCATATGCTGAATTAAATCAAGCAGGGTTGAATACCAAAGCCATCATGTTCACATAATTTGAGATATTAGAGTCATTCCTTTTACACCTAGTATATTCATGCGTCTTGGTGATCCGATCACAATTGGTCAGCTGAGACAGGTCGCCAGTTACACGTGGTATTAATATGCATTTCAAATACATCTCCTGCGACCACTACTGATTGGATTTCATCAAGAGAAGGGTCTCTACGAGTTTATAAAAGAACTGTAAATTATCTTTAAAAAGATAGTGTATAACTATATTAATCACTTACTATGTCAGTCAGTAAGTACGTTACATTCACAATTAAAATCGAGCTGAAAGCATCTGTCTGTCCATGTATGCATGACACAATGTGTAATCAAATATTTTAAGGAAGGTCATCAGCTAAGATATCGTGCGTCACTGGTGTTTCGGAGCATGCACACAATAACAAGGACAATTGTGGTCCGATTAACGTATATATACATGCTGGAAGAAGCTGAGCAACAATTGCATTATCTAGGTCTGTTAGTCCAACTTTGCAAAAACTGACTGGTATGATTTCTGTCAGACTCAAGTGTTTACATGACATTTTAAAAAGACAAATTATTTCTAGTACTGAAAGCAAACTTTTAAAGTGAATGTTACTGGACTCACTGTATCTTAATAAAGCTCCAAAAAGTTGGCACACTGTTGCTTCCAAAAATTATTTACATTTTAGTTTCACCACAGGTGACATTTCAAGAAGAATGTTATTTTAATCGAGCATCTGCCTAAACTGAACTTGTTCGACTTTTAACCATGTTGAACATGTTACAGAAGATGTACTGTGAAGTCTTGTTTATGAATAGGGTTTTTCGACATTTTCAATTTCATTGAGACAGATATTTCCTTTTTTAGTCATAACTACCACAGAAATTTTAAACCTTTGTTTTGGCATAATGAATACGTGTTCTGTGAGTAGGTGGTCATTTGCTGTCATCTGGGATTCTTCAGGGCGCATTGGCATTTACACTACTCATGCAAAGTTGTAACACGCGTCGTTTCTGACACTCCAATTGTAGTTTGGGTGGTTATATCTCTAAATGAGATTTCCACTAAATTTATATTCATATATTATTATTACAATTTGACTGTTTCTATGGCAAAACTGTAACTTCGTATTAGCCAACCACTGTCATAACATTTTTATTAAACGAAATTACAAATATTCTGAAAAATTATGTTGCTTTGACAAAGCCTACATACTGTTATTCTACAGACTTGGGTTGTTTTTTTTTCCCCTATACCATAATTAAATTTGATTAAGTCGTCCAAGAGCTTTCAAGCTACATTCACCAAACTTGGCACAGACCTTCATTCTGTTCTGACTCTGGTTGCTATGACTTCTCTAATTGATCATACAAATGGTTTTCCCATAGCTGACGATCAAATGTCCCCCAAATCCCAAGAATTATATTGGCCGAATGTTCAAATGGGCCAAGACTCTTTAAACTTCATCTGTCAAAAAATTCAAATGTAAACAAACCCACACAAGGGACTTAGTCTAAAACGTTTTGGACTTCTGTTTATACCTGTGTAACGCTGTCCGCTTGTGATTATTTCAGTTGAGATGTTAATACTGTGTGTAAACAGGACTTTAGAGATCATAGATGCTTTGTCTCATGCCAAGCAAATGGCTTGCCTTCCCTCATCTTCCCTGGTCATCCATCATAAAGCCCCAGCACGTCACCCAGCATCCATAGCGGATCTGTTCAGTGTGCTGCAAGCTTGTCCCATATGCTTAAAGCTGTAGGAGGCTTTTGACAGTGCGTAGGCTGCAGGCATAGACATTTGTCCCCCCCCCCACCCCCTTAGCATGAAATCATTGGACTCCACAGAGGCTATGACATTGGTCATGGTGGAAATGCTGGGAATGAGAACGTGTACTACGGCCGTGTGGATGGCAGTCAGGGGTCACATGGAGAACAGGTGCTGTGTGACCCACAATCCAGCATTTCTTCACTTCTATGTCTCTTTACCCCTCTGTTTATCAGAGTTTTGAAGGAGTGAGATTGGCATCACCTTTGTGGCCCCTGGAGCTGGCCCTGAGCTTTGACTCATTAGCACCTGGTTCTCCCCTGATATGGAGCTGCTTCAGTGGGGAACCAGCAGCCTGATGCTCTAGTGGCTGAAAGTGCCACACCTTCCCAATGACACAGCAAGGAACATATTTGCTGAATAGGATTTTTAGACTCTAATTTGATTGAGTGGTCACTTTAAAAAAAAAATTGGATGTTTTTAGTTTTCTTTTCTTGGTTTAGTGAATAAACGACAAGGAATGATGGCAAGAAGAGGGGGATCAGGAAATGTTGTGAGCCAGATTTGAACTGAATGCACATTTTCTACCCAGTGGTTGACCCATATGGGGTTTTTAAATGACTGATATCTAGAGAAAAGTGGGTTGAAAAGATGGCCAATATAAAATACAACATGCATTACACAAAATATGATTAAAATAAAAAATAAATACAATGTGTGCCAAAATGTTTACACAAATAAAATAAAAAAATAAGATAAAACAATTGTTGAAATTTTTTTTTTTTGAATGGTACAGAAAATGTGCACTATCCATTGAGAAGGCTGCCGGTAGACTTTTGAACTGACACTAGAGGGAATCTGACCATCACTAATCAGCCAATAAAGAACAATTATCATCCAATAAAGTTGATTTGAAAATGGCTAAATATTGGACAATGAAAATGTCAATATATCAGTCTATCATAAATGCCAACTACTAGGTTATGGCTTTAACTTTGCTTTATTTTAACTTTTTTTATTTGTTTTACAGTATATTGCTTTCATTTTCATGTTTTGCTGAATCTCTATGATTAATCTCCACCACACAACCAGAGCACAAAAATTTCACTTGTGAAGGAGACAATGTTTTTCACAAGACAAGAGTCGAGAACTTGGGAATCTAAACACCCTTCTATATATGCAGCGACATTTTGAGCTGCCTCTCAGTTCTTGTTTTTTGTTCCCGAAACATATTCTGCGGTGACTTCAACTCGGATCACGGCGTGCTGAGCTTTCACAGTGTCTCGGAGAGAAAGTTAAGCACAGGCCATGTGGAGAGGAGCGCTCTGGAACATGATTGTGCCAGCAAGCGTGACAGACTGACAGCTTGATTTATGGTGTGGCTATAAGTAGCCACGACGTCGGCTGCCTTCAGTGGGGTGGAGTCCCTGCAGACACCTAGCACACACCCCTCACCACAGTAGCCTGACAAAATGCTGTGCCTTATGTGTGGGTGTATGTGCGCTTAACGTAGCAGAGCAACAGTCCCCAGCCAAGGTGCCAAATCTTCATGTTTATCTGGTTGTGTGCCAGCCTGTAATCAATTAAACCCTGCTGTCCTCGAGGGAGGAGAGATAGAGGAGCAAATTAATCCTGAGGCTGCCTTGAAGAAAGAAAAGAAAGAAAGAAAGAACGAAAGAAAGAAAGACACTAACCAGGATGTTTTAGGAATATTAATAAAGTATAATACGTCTGCAATTAATTCAAAACTGCATGGACAGACTCCATTCAAACTGCTGTCTTGACCATTTCAGTCCCGGTATTAGCCAGGTGTGCTATCTGTTTCTTTTGGTTTTAGATTTTGAAAATCTTTTATTGACTTGCATGGATGGAATGTTCAAAATGATTCAAAAGTGTAACCGACACGATAACATTTTTAATAAATACTAAATTGTGATTGTGTGTTCTGCTTCATCTATTTGAATGCTGAATTGTGATTGGTCTTGCTTGCATATAATTAACCACTTATAGCCGCATTTATACTGTGCAGTAACTGTTTATCGGTCTCAGTCAGCTCCCTAGTTCAGTAGTCAGGGCATTGATTTCTAAATGGTTGTCCCAATGTTAAAATTGTTCTAGTGCGCTAAAACGTTTGCTCCCTAAAATTCCCAGAACGATCCGTAAAAGCCAGGGAGCATTGTTGCTCACTATGTTCCCTTACCGGAAATGTTGTCAGGTCTTCTGAAGTCTCTCGTTTAAAAGCACAACTTCGTAATCGTTTTGCAAATAAATGAGTCAAAAGTGTTCCATTGTTCAGTGTACTCTTGCCAGTGCTCAAATTCGTGTTCACGATATACTGATTCACAACATAAGGAACCAGGGAGCTGATTGAGACGCACTGGTTGAGATGCACTTTGTTCATTTTTGTTTACAGATGACAAAAAATAAAATGCCTAGTAATTGTCACGGCAACAGCAGAGCAGCTCTAATGCAGCATTTTAATTTACTCAAAACTAATTCTAAACTTTAAAATTTTCTTCTGAAAAACCTGACACAGCATCTAAAAAAAACACAGTTTCTGCCCAAGATGCTCAAAAAACATTGAGTCGTAGCACAACAAAGACGTCCAGCTAGCACACTTGTTTTCATACAGGGGGCTAGGGTCCACAAGGGGGCATCAGCAAACTTAAAAGGGGTCCTCAAGATGTCTTAAAATAATTTTAAATGAGTTATTGTATATTAAAAATATGATAACTTCATTTAAATGCTTAAATTAGCTTAAATCATGACATAGGCCTACAACATATATACTGATAGTTCCTGAAACATCTGGAATCCTATAATTAATTGTGAAAATTATTTTAATCTATTGGTGCTCCAAGTTTCTGTGGTTTGAATTTCTGGGGTTTGAAAAAGGTTTAGAATCACTGGTCTAGAGCGTCTATAGAAGAAAGAAAAAAATGTCATTAAAAAAAGGTGAGATTTTAACAAAATGATTTAAACGTTTCTGACAACTTCTTACACCATTTCAATGCGAACCCATGTTCATTTAGAAAGATTTTACTATCACAACAAAAAGCGTAGGTGCCTTTTTCAGCAAAAACTATGGTTATGTTAAACATTATTCTTTCACATCCTGTTCAACAGAATGAGAGCAGTCTTGTGGCCTACTCCAATTTTGGACATATTGTCCAGTGCTGTGGGAGGCTTGTGTGACCTGTGTGGTCACCGTCTCATTGGCTCGTGGTTGTCATGGGGATGTGTCTTGGGTGAGGTGCTCATGGATATGATCCTGCTCTTAGAGTAGGTGCTTTGCATCTTCTTCCACTCAGAAAGAAACCGTGCATAACCATAATTACATATTCACAATCTAATTACACGTATCTATGTCCTCATCAAGCCAGCTATCTCTTTCCTCATAAAATCTCTAGAATCATCTACATACCCACATCCACATCAACAAAAAAACTAAACAAAAAGGGAGGGTCTTTGATCTGATAGAAAGACCCCTGCAGGGATTGAGGCCTGGGCTGGTGCCAGAATCCCTCTTGGCTGAGAGTCGTCTCTGCTGGTTGGCAACTTGAAGGCTTTGGTGATTAATTCTGCTGTGAGGATGAAAGCAGCTCTAGCCAGCGGCTCCCTGACTCAGAAGACCAGGGACATGGTCTAAACCCAACCCAGTCCAGACAAGCAGTGCTTCTCTGGCTGGCCAGCTCCCTGTCTGCCTGCCTGTTGCCTCAGGAACATCCATGGCAGGTGATGGACGAGGGAGAGTGACAGAGAGGGAGAAAGAGAAGGATAAAAGGAGGGTGAAGGGAGACGGAGAAAGCAGGGTAATTTTAGTTTTTAATTAAGTTTTATTTGTATATTGTTTTCAGTTTGTCCATTCAATGTAGTGTTAGTTTTAGGTTTAGTTTTACAGTGTATTTATTTTTTTATATATTTTAGTTTATTTTAAATTTTCTCAGGGCTGTCTATAATGTTATTGCTCAGATTGATCACACTGTGGGAATTCAGTGTTAGGTTGAAAGTACTGTTGCTTAAATCGGTCTGTGCTTACCATAATTCCAACCACTGCCCCCAGTGGCTGAAGCTGGATGTGTTGTTGAGGTGAACTTTCCAAAAGCAAGTTGTTTTTTCAATTGTAAAAGATGTAATACTGTCAACAGGAATGCTTATTTTATTATTGCCATTCCCTTATTTAAATCCCAGCCCAAAACCTAACTGTTATGGGAGGAAAAGTAAATTTTTAAGCAAAAATGGAACCTCAGGATCACACTCAACATTGTTTGTGAACGCGTATTACTTCCTGGTTTCCACGGAAACAGAACCTGTGTTTTCAGAGATCAGCAGCACCACAGGGAAAGGTAAACTCATTTGAATTTATGTAAAATTGTCTGATGGGGGATTCTGTTTGTCAGTAATTCAGCAGAATGGGTTTGGTTTCAGGGTACATGAACATTCGGAAGCAGCATGTCGATTTCCCATGTGACCATGGTGTATGACTAGTGCTGTTTTCATGTTAAATGTCCCTGAAAATAGCACTAGATAGTCATAGTTTAAATTTTGTAATATGTTATTGTGGAGCGGAGGGGGGCGGGTCCGGGTCGGAATATCGCGCGCCCGGTCCCCAATCGGCCTGATGAGGCGCGCGAGGGATAAAGGCGGCCGGTGACGATTGTTCGAGAGAGAGAGAGAGAGAGAGAATTACGGGCATGTCCGTCATGTGTGTTTGTTTATGTGTTTTTGAGTTTTCATTAAATTATTATTTATATTGACAAGCCGGTTCTCACCTCCTCCTTGCCCATCCTTTAACTGTTTTACAGTTATTTTAATAGGCCTGATGCGATTACTATAAATAACCATCTGATTGCGGTTATTTAAGAAGCGTGATTATTGGGCATTCTAATTCCAATCACATTTTAATGCCCAAATAAGATAATTTTAAGTGAATTTACTGTAGAAATACCATGAGCGGCACATTTTGTGTCATTCAGTTGACCTCCGAGTCCGAGCATCACTGAGCCGCAGCACGGATGTCAACCAGCTCCTGTCCGTAAGAGCCCGTGAAGTGCTTCTAAAGTGCTCTGATTTGCATTCTATCAGCAGAGGTGCACGTCAAACTCCCGCAAAAATAAAATGATGATGTAGTGGCCAATGTTCCTGGTTCATACACAGTGGAGGAGATGCACACTTACTCCATTTCTGTGGACTTAAGAAATGATGAAACAAAATCTCAAATGTTTTGCTTCATGACAAATAACGGCTTGTGGGTTTAATCAGAGCACTAAAATAAAGTGTAAATGTGAAGACATTTTGACAGAAATATTTTACTATTGCATTCTATAATAAAATATTATAACATATATATTTATTTTGGTTTTTTATAAAAATATGTCATGTAAAATATATTCAAAAAAACAACAGTGTAAATGTAAAATTTACCAAAAATAAAGTTGACCAAAAAGAGACATATTTAAGTAGAAATATTTTGATAATTAAAACATTATTTTCTCATGACATTCATAAGTTTTTAAAGCCTTAAAAGGAAACCATATATCCCTGTTTTATTATTTGATTTATCAAGTTAAATATGTAAAAAGGACTTCTGAAGGTCTATGAAGCACACATGCAGAAAAAAATCACACCTTAAGAAATATGACAATTTATGACAATCATCATAGCCCTAAAACAGACAATTAATCGTCTTAATCGCAATTAATTTTGACAATTAATCATCAGCAAAATTTCATAAATGTGATGACCTTATATGTAAATTGTTATGTTGTTGTTGTTTTTTGTTGATGTTTTTTTATTATTAGTTTTCCGTTAATGAAAATAACCCTGAAAGAAAGACACTGATCCTTATTGATCAAGCTTTCTTTCTGTTTCTCCCTCTTTCTCAAACTCCTGTTTCATTAGGTAGCATCTTTTATGTAGATAATCCCCTGAGACAGCGCTGTACCTTGTTTTAAACAGAAATATAAGGCACAGCTGACACCAGCAGAGAGAGAGAGAGAGAGAGAGAGAGAGAGAGAGAGAGAGGAGGGTTTGTGACAGATGCAGAGGTATAAAGAGAAATGCAAAGGAAGCAAAGATGAAATGCATAGTCATTTATCTCTGGCAGTCCACTAACCCAATGCTACAGAGACTCCTCACCATCATCCTCACCTAGCTGTTTTTAGAATGGGTCCGCCCCATGACATCTTAGATTTGCCTTATAGGGAGTGGCCAGAGATGGGCCAAACAGCTGGGGATTTCTGGGATAGCATGTATACTGTAGTTGTGTGTATAGATGCAACTAGAGGAACATTTTAAAGGAATGAAAATTCTCTCATTATTCACTTACCCTGATGCCATCCCAGATATGTATGATGGTCTTGTGATGATGGTCACAAATTAATATTTTTAGAAGAAGATAGAGCTCTGTAAGGAACTTATTATAGAAGTACATGGATGCCAGCACTTTGACGGTCCAAAAGTCACAGGCTGCATAAAAGTAATCCATGCGACTCCAGTCGATCAATGAATGTCTTCTGAATAGGTTTATGTAAGAAACATGTTGATAGTTAAAATGTTTTTAACTTTATATTGGCACTTCCATCCAGGGCTCTGATGCAGTTTGAAATGGCCGAGCATTCGCATGACGGTCGTTCATCTGTTGTAAATAAGCACCGATTCCGAATTCTCGCCTGAACTCGCTGACTTTTATGCTGCCTAAATGTGACTTTTGGACCGTCAAAGTTCTGGCACACATGTACTTCTGTTATAAGGACTTGACAGAGCTCTATCTTCTAAAAACCTTTTTTTGTGTTCTGTTGAAGAAAGACAGTCATACATATCTAGAATGGCATCAGGGTAAATTTACATTTTTGGGGGAACTATTTCTTTAACTGCTCGGAGGTTACTCTTTCATACTTCAAGAGACTTAATGGAGTTTAAAATTGTGTTTTATTTTGGTATCAACTTTATCTCACATCTGTCTGTTAATATTCCTTTGGAGACATAAAAAACAGACACAAATTGGATCTTGAACCAGGAACTTGGACCTGTTGAAATGTTTAAAGGGTATATAACTATGAATTGAATATGGATAGCAAAGCTCAGGTCATTTAGTTTAAGAATTTGATGAGCTGAGTTGCTTGAGTTCATATTGAAATCTCTGACTAATCTCTGCAGAAGTTGATGCAAGTATAAGTACAGCTTGAGACATTGTTGAGATCTCTCCTGATACTTTAGAGGCGATGTGAGATTACTGGGAGAATAATCTGAGTAGGAGACGTCTCTATTTGATTTTTATCTCATTGCTGTGTTGGAGAAAGAATTTAGATATTCAAGAGCTCTCATTTATGGTATTTCTTTCCAATAAGCAGCATTCAGCTGTGCTTGCATTAAAATGTACGAAGGCAATGCGTGTTTCATGTTCGCTCATGTGTGCGGCCTTGATTCCAGCATAGCATTCAAACTTAAAATCTTTAGAGGCAAATCAGACCTTGACTATTTACTCCAATCAGCTAATCATTAAGTTCAACTAGAACAAGTGCTTTTTTACAAATCCATCCCTGGAATTTCTTGTGTACAATGGCACTTTTCAGAGTTGCAAAACTCTTCATGCGTGCGCGTGCACACACACACACACACACACACACACACACACACACACACACACACACACACACACACATATAATGCATTTAAAGGCAATACCTGTAGAGTTTTGAACCCTGCAGTGGAATTATCAACAGAAAGCATTATAACATTTGACAAAAGAAACTAAGTACAGAGAAATGGTAGGCTGTAATCTGTGTGATAAAATAAAATTTTACATATCTTCGTAGTAACCTGGTGTCTGCTTCCAAGATAAATCAAGATTTTTCCAATTCTCAGTATACTGTCTTTTCTCTGCTCTTCAGATACACACACATTTTGGTGAAACATGCACTACTGATATTAATCTTCTTACATAGAAAAACTTATGAACAGATGCTCATTTCAGATGCTGTTAATCCCTTTGAATATTCCGTTTTTGAGACTAAACAAATTGGCCAGAATCTACAGAACTTTGACTTTTCTGGTTAATTATTACCGTTTGGTGCTTAAATCATGATCAGTACCACAACTTCTGTGATGTCATGCTTTATTCTGAAAGATTCAGTAGAAGATTGCATATTTAATTTGACGGAAAACAAAATGTTTATGTGACATAAGACTAGGGCTATGTATCAATACAGATTTTCAGATTTGAATCTGTTCTGATTCATAAGCTCTCTATTTGATTCAGGTTTCGATACAGTTTGATTTGATTCTGATTCTAATTATTTCTGTGCATTAAGAAAAAATTAAAGGCACAAACTAGACATTTCAATTTCTGTTTATTTAACATAATAATCAACATGACCAAAACTGAAGTAAACTTTAAAGTAAAAGGTCGATCTTTGGATTTTAAGAATTACAGATGTACCGTTCCTGTAGCTCAGCTGGTAGAGCATGGTGCTAACCAAGATTATGGGTTATATTCCCAGGGAAAATAAAAACTGATCAAATGCATACCTTGAATGCGCTGTAAGTCACTTTGGATAAAAGTGTCTGCCAAATGCATAAATGTAAATGTAAGAATCTATATGGAGAATATGCAAATGAAGATTGTGATTAATCAGAAAAATATATATTTTTACCAATCCTGATTTTACTAGAACCAACACCAAACACAGTTTGACATATTTACTTTACTCCTTGCCTTCGTGGTCTCATTTTTGTTTGTCAAATTAAGTATGACGTATGCAATGGCAAAATTATATTGGTAAATGAAGATTATTATGCCGTGTGTGTGTCAGTAGACTTTATGCTATGCCTCCTTTCGTCTGTTTGTGGGTACAATATACTATAAATACTTTTGCGAAATTGTCATGTCCTGTGTTGAGACACTACATAGAATATTGTTTATTTGAAGTCTAGTTACATGACCTAAGATATACACTTTCCCTTATACATTCAGAATTTTTTTTACCTAAAATCTTGAGGAAAAAAAATAAAACATCCACAAACATTTTATGCATCGATTCCCTGTGTCTATGGTCTTGCAGCTGGTTTTTAGGCCAGGAGGTGTGTGTGTGTGTGTGTGTGTGTGTGTGTGTGTGTGTGTGTGTGTGTGTGTGTGTGTGTGTGTGTGCGTGTGTGTGTGTTCCTTCCCTAGGAATATCCCTCAATCTGCAAAAAGGAAATACCAGATTAAATCTACATTACTCTCAGACTGGTTTTCATCTCTCCCACTCGGAGTGCCCGCCTCCCTCTGTTGCTCGCTTTTCGTGTCTACACTCCCTCCATCCACCATCTCCATTGTATTTTTTTGCAAGTCTTTTTGTCTTTTTTTGTTCTTGTTTGGCCTTTTTCAGCCCTCATTCTCTCCTATTTTTTTATTTATTGTTTTGCCCACCCTGTGTATGATTTGCGCTATTTCTCTCTCTCTCTCTCTCTCTCTCACTCTCTCTCTCTCACACACACACACACACATTATCTCTGCTGGGTGTAACATTGTTGGCAGTCTGTGTGAGAGGCAGCAGCCATGCCTGTAAGCATATCCTTTGGGAGATCAGTTTTCAGGTGTGGGTGTGTGTATGTGTGTGTGTGCATGCCACCATTGTGTTTTCTTTCTTTCACTCTCACTGTCTTTGTGGGGCGTTGGGGAGTTTTTTCACCTGCTCGACAGATAGGCTCCCAGGTCTTAGAGGGGGCTTTACGGTGAGCATGGAGAATGTTGCTAATGTTTCTCTATGTAGCCTGGCTTCAGCCATCTACTCTCAATATCCTGCCTGTGCTGAGTCCATACGGCCCTGCACACACACGCTCACACAGCCACAGGGGCCTGTCAATGATTAATAGCTTCTCCCTGAGTGGCATCTTGGGAGGCCCTGAGAGAGAAAGAGGCAAAACAAGAGCTTTGTTTTCCTCTGCTGTCTCCACTCTTCCTCTTGTGTGAGAGAGAGAGCATTCGCTCTCAATCCACTCTAGAAAGCTAGATTTAAAAAAAGACAAGGACAAACGTGTGTGTTATCAGGAGAAATTGAAGGAAGTCTCATGTCCTTAAAGCGATTAGTTCACACACACAAAAAAAATCTAAATGTCATTATTTATTCACCCTCATGTTGTTCCAAAATCATATGATGTTATTATTTGCAGTGGAAGAGATTTTTTATTTTTTTTTAAGAATCTCTGTTCTGTTTGTATTGTATGCAGCATATAGTGGCAGTTCATATTGACCACGTCTGTCAAGCTTCACAAAGGATAAACAACAGCAAAAGAAAAAAAAAAAAAATTTATTAGATGGATGGATGGATGGATGGATGGATGGATGGATGGATGGATGGCAGAATTACTCAACACACTCTCTCGGGTTGGTCCTACAGCAGATCAAGAGTTGGAGACCAAACTAAATCAAGAGTGTGTTTTTATAAGTCAGGTCATAATGAACTCGCCAACTCTGACATTTTCCATATTTCATTAGGTCCAAAACGCTGTGCAATGCGGTCAGAAACATGAAAGAGTCTTTCATGCTTTTATGCAAGTTTTATCAAGGCCAAAGCACCAGGGCTTTTCAAGATGCCCAGGATGAGACCATATGCAAAAATAAGTATATGATGATTAGAAAAGTCTAATTCCTGTTTTAATGTGGTGTAAAGTGACTCTTGGGATATACTTGATGTGTAAAAAGCACTTGGATCATATAAGGATTGTACAGTTGGATCAACACTGTCTCTGATGCTAAATTTCTTTAAGCGATCTTTCACACTAGCACTTTTGGTGCACGCATCCAAAAAATGCACCCGGGTCCACATGAAAAAGTGGTCTGGGGTATGGTTCATGTGAACTCTGGTACGGTTCTCTACTGATATGAATGCAATCATACCAAATCGCAAAAGTGAACTGCTTGTGATGACATAATTCTTCTTCAAATAAGTCTTTGCTGGATTGCGATTGCTTAAGGTATAATGCATTTCTCATGACTGCTTCTGTCCAAATACTTTGCTTTCAGAGAGCAGCTCACATTCTTCACATCTCTTGCAATGCATCCATGGGCTCGGCAGACAAACAGTAATATTCATCAAATTATTGCACATTCAATGGAACCGCACAAGTGTTGTTCTGTGCATGGCAAGTTTTTGTGGTAAATCCAACTTTAATACTTCACTTAACACACTGAACTCTTCTCGAGTTGTTACCTAGTTACAGTGGTAAAACAGCTGTTGCTTGTACTCAAGTTGATAATGTAATCGGACTGTGGTACAGACCCAAATAATATGATGTAAACAGAGGCCAGCACGGGGAGTGGGAGGGGTAGGAAACCAATTTTAGTTCAGTCCAAGTCAAACCTAGTGTGAAAGCACCCTAAGAAATAGAACCATTATAGACTTTTGTAAGAGTGTAGAGCTAATTAATGTGAATTGCGCCGTTTTAATTATCTAATCTTGGAAGAATTTGATTAGAAATGATTGAGTTCATTGTGGTTGACTTGTGAGTGCAGGCATCTGAGAACAGTTAAAAATGGCAAAATCATAATATATCGTTTGTCTTTGTTCGGATGAAAAGGTACAATTTTTAGACCAACCAATAAACAAACAGAATTTCAAATCGATACAATACAGCTTCAATAAAATTTTAGCAAGACTCATAACATTTTATTTTAAGAAAGGAAATGTCAATTAACTAATTTGTTTACTCTTTGAATAAGCAAAACTATGTTTTTTTTTTTTTACAAGCTGTCATTATTATAATAGTGACAGAAATAATTATAATATTTTTATCCACTTTTTCTCCCAATTTTGAATGCCCAATTCCCACTACTTAGGTCCTCGTGGTGGCGCGGTTACTCACCTCAATCCGGATGGTGGAGGACAGGTCTCAGTTGCCTCCGCTTCTGAGACCGTCAATCATCGCATCTTATCACGTGACTCACTGTGCATGACACCGCAGAGATTCCCAGCATGGTGAGGCTCCTGTTATTCTCCGCGATCCATGCACAACTTACCACATGCTCCATTGAGAGCAAGAACCAGAAATCACGACCACGAAGAGGTTACCCCGTGTGACTCTACCCTACCTAGCAACCGGGCCAATTTGGTTGCTTAGGAGACCTGGCTGGCGTCACTCAGCACACCCTGGATTCAAACTCGTGACTCCAGGGGTGGTAGTCAGCTTCGATAAGCTGCCACTATTATTAAGACTTGTTGTGAAACCGGGATGGAAATGATAGTGAAGTCTACTTATTTGTGAGCTGTAAAACTAAGCTCTAATGCAGTACTATCATCTCAATACAAAGCTGTAACAGCTTTGTATTGAGATGATAGTACTGCATTAGGGAATCCCAGACTCAGCTGAGCAGGGGGGTTTGGAGTCAAAGGTGAGGCTTAGAGGAGACAAGAGGCCCCAGGTTTGAGAGAGTTCAGTCAAGTCGCCTACGCCTTCTGGCCGGCTGTGAGACCAGGCTGAGAGGAGGAGGAGGAGGAGAGAGAAAGAGAGAGAGCGAGAGAGTGGAAGAGTGGGGCCAGGAGGTGAAAACAGAGCTGGAACTTGTGCGGTATGCAGAGAATGATGGGATTTTTCCTGCTGGGCGGCTAAGAGCTGCTGTACCGCTGAGCATTGACCAGCACACACATACACAAAGAACTGAATCACCATTACCCCCACTACTCTCTCATTCTCTCCCTCACTCTCAAACTCCATTTTTCATATTTTTGTGGAATGCTCAAGGTTAGGTAATCTTTTTTTCTTTATTAAAGGGATAGTTCACCCAAAAATGTAAGTTCTGTTCATTTATTCACCCTTGTGTATTCCAAACTCAAATGTATTCTTTAAACACAAAAGAAGATATTAGGTAGAATATCAACATTCACTTTAAGTACATCTTTTTTTCTATACAATAACAATGTTCTTGATGAAGTACTGGGTGAGTTTATATAGGACATTTTCAAATTCTATTCTCTTTTTCTCTCTTGCATGTTCTTTTTTGTTCCTTCTATTTTCTGTCTGTTTTGTTCCTCTATATATGCAGCATCTTTTAGAATAATCAGCCATTAGCCATTTTTGGGGAGCATGCTTTATTTTAGTAATCTAGTTATTACAACCTATTAGATCATGTAGGTTGCATTTTTCATTCTGTGAAGGAGAGACATTGAGATGTAGTTATCAGAAAAGATATTGGACAATTTTATCTTAATTGTTGATTATAAATAATATTGTCATTCAATATTGAAAATTATTGATAAAATAGTTGAATCTAATTAAAAAAGTATTATTTTACCTTATATATATGTATTCTTATTAGAGTTTATCACATGCAACATGCAGAGCACAGTTGCTAACTTTGTTATGCGTTCAAAATCAGTAATTTATAATGTTTCATCTCAGCCTAACAAGGTATCTGCTTATGGAGACAGTAGACAGCAAGGTAACTCGCTAGGTTTTGGAACTGGGCAGATGTGTCCAAAGGGTTAATATTCTCAAACTAGATGATACAGAATCTGTTTCTCTTTCTCTAGTGGTCTTTTTCTCTCTCCCTTTTTCAGGACAGGTCATATATTAGTGTATAGGCCCTAGAGCCCTTTTTTCATCTTTTGTCTGTGGCAACTTTTAAGAAATTCTTGGCTCCCCCCTGCCTCCTTGAATGAGAAACTGTCAGTTTAATTGGCTGTGATCTCGTATGCAAAGCTGCTTTCACTTATTGCACTCAGGTCTTATCCTTTAAATATGGATAAGATGATGTGAGAATAAAACCACAGGGTCTTCTCCAGCCTGTATGCTTTGAATTAAAGCCAGACACACTGGGTTTGTCTCATATATTTTTTTTAACTATGGTAAATATATATATTTTTTCCTCATCCTACAGCTGGAGATGTCCACATATAAAAAATTCTGCTGCAAATCCTCCTCTCTCTTTCTCTCTAAAAGTCTCTAAAGCATATCAGCATGTGGAATAAGTCAGATCGTATGAGCACTGAAGTGGCGAAGACTTTTTTCAGAATCACTTAACACACATAAACAAAACACATCTGCAACAAAATCTGCAATCATGTCGGCTCTAATCCTGAGAGACAGATCTGAGTTGGAGACAGAGAGAGATGGGGAGATGAGGATAACGGGAGTTGGTTTTATATGAACACATATGGAGGAAGTGTTTGTTTGTTTTTTCGATAAGGCTTAAAGAAACATTATTCACAATGCATTTAGCTCCCAGAATGTGCCGCTTTCTAAGTAAATTGTAATATTCAGTTGGAATTAATAAGGTGGAGCATTTTTCCATTGGGATTTCCTTCCTGGAGGGGAGGTGTTTTTCTTCCAGCTGTCCTTCTGCCAGCAGGTCTTCACCGCCACTCTGGAGCCTAGGGAGAGACAAGGGGAGGGAGAGGGAAAGAGTGAGGGGGAGAGCCAGAGTGAGGAGAGAGAGAGAGAAAAACTTGCTTGCCGGTCCCCGGACACGCCGTCGCTTGGTCCTCAGCAACTCCTCCGCCCTCTGGCGGAAGACAGCCGCTCCTGCCCTGGTGGACGGCAGCGAGTCCTCTGACCCCTGGCAGACAGAATGGCTCTTCCCCTTCCTGGCAGATGGCAGTGGTTACTCCGACTTCTGAAGGCCGGCAGCGGCGACTCCGTCCTTTGGCGGACGGCAGCGGCTCATCCTCTGGCTAACGGCAGCAGCGAGGACTCCACAACCGTGCATCCCTCCTCCTTCCCGGGTTTTGGGACCAATGTAATGGGGTAAGGTGGGCAAGGAGGAGGCGGGAACTGGCTTTACAGTATACGTAACTTTGAATAACATAATTTAACTTAAATCAATGTTAACTCAAACACATGTCTCTCTTTCAAACTGGTGTCCCCAGCTCCTCTTTATCCCTCTCCCGCTGATTGGGCTGATTCAGCACCGGGCGTCCATAGTTACAACCCGGCCATGCCCCCCTCCTCGTCACAGTTTTACAATGTTGCAAACAACAATGACAATATAAAATTTACCAATATCGTGATTATTTTAATGTGCTTTCATTTGGCCATTAAGTTTCATAAAGAGCACATCAGTAGACTAATTTCTCAATCCTTCAGGGCTGCACAATAAAACATAAAAACATCAAAATGGCAAGCTGGTCATATGTGATTATTAATCCTCAAAAGGTTTTGATTTAAAGACAGATAAACATGGTCCGTGTGTGATTCAGAACAAATCAGTAACACACTGATCTGTTTGCACGTGCATGGCGACGCTCTCAGATCAGTTCACGTGCATTGTGAAATCAAAATACTTTACTTACAGGACTTGAAGGATCTGCTGCTAATGTCTTGATGCTGTTTTGGCAGCATGCGGAGGACCAACAGCATATTAGGCAGGTGGTCATAATGTTTTAGCTCATCTACATATATTGCTTAATATTACATGGCCTTGGTCACACTACCAGAAAAGATTATGGAACAAAACCTGTTTATTTCCTTTAGAATAACGTGCTGATGAATCACACACAATAAGACCATCCACACTTATTGCCAGCAGTCATATCACCCTGTAGCTCAAGACCCACTGAAGCTAAGCAGGGTTGAGCCTGGTCAGTACCTGGATGGGAGACATCCTGGGGGAAACAAAGGTTGTTGCTGGAAGGTGTTAGTGAGGCCAGCAGGGAGTGCTCACCCTGTGAACTGTGTGTGTCCTAATGCCCCATTTTAATGATGGGGACACTATACTGTAAAAAGGCTTCAGATGAGTCTTTACACCGAGGTCCTGACTCTCTGTGGTCATTAAAAATCCCAGGGCACTTCTCGCAAAGAGTAGGGGAGGAACCCAGGTGTCCTGGCCAAATTTCCTCCATTAGCCCTCATCAATCACTGCCTCCTAATAATCCCCATTCCTGAATTGGCAATATAACTGTACTCTCTCCTCTCCACCAACAGATGGTGTGTGGTGAGCATACTGGCGCACTATGGCTGCCATCGCATCATCCAGATGGATGCTGCATACTGGTGGTGGGTGAGGAGAGTCCCCTGTTCAGAGTCTATAGCGCTTTCAGTGTAGTGTCAGAAAAGCGATATATAAATATTACATTCATTAATTCATTCATTAATAAAGTAAATGGGGTCAGGGGCCTGGGTAGCTCAGTGAGCAAAGATGCTGACTACCAACCGTGGAGTCGTGAGTTTGAATCCAAGGCGTGCTGAGTGACTCTAGCCAGGTCTCCCAAGCAACCAAATTGGCCCGGTTGCTAGGGAGTGTAGAGTCACAAGGATTAACTTCCTTGTGGTCGCTATAATGTGTGGTTCTCGGTGGGGCACGTGGTGTGTTGTGCGTAATCCGCTCAACAAGCCACGTGATAAAATGCGAGGATTGACAGTCTCAGACGCGGAGGCAAATGAGATTTGTCCAGTCAATACGCCACCACGAGGACTTGGAGCGCATTGGGAAATGGGCATTCCAAATTGGGGAGAAATGGGGAGAAAAAAAAAAGTTAATAGGGTCAATTTTGATTTCATGTTGTCTTCGAAGGGTCAGATCATTTTAAGTATTGTACCTATAGCTACAGAGCGGCTCATCTATAGTAAGGAGTTAAATCCAGGCTGAGAGTTGTCTAGGGGCCATTGTGTATATCCTGACTGGCCCAGGCTTAATTGAATTGATTGAAGTCTTAAGTCATCATTGTAGTAGCTCAAGTGGGTGGGTATTACTTAAATGTGTTAATATTGACCCCTGTAATAGGGTCATCCCTGACAAACCACTTTTCCTCTGGAGTCTCGCTCATTTCTGACTCTGTCCATCTTAGACACATAGATTTAGATTCACAAGTTTGTGTTGCCTTTCTCTTCCCATGAAGCAAACGATAAGATCATACAGATTTTTGCCTCTGTTTAATTCTACCAGCATTCTAAACGTATAGTCCATTTTAGTAACTTTTACTGCTGGGTGTTTTTTCACCTTCGGGCTCTTTTATTTCCCAATGGTTGATTTTTATTAAAACGAACAGATGTAAACTTAAAAAGGTCTCATTACAACTGACTTGGAAACTTTTCACCAAGCCTTCAACCTTTTTTTTTTTTTACTTTTCAAATGCCTTTTATGTATAGATTTTAGTGTTTTAGCCTTGTCCCAGACCCAGACATTCAGTATTAAACTATGAAAATATATTACAAAAAATATATATATATATATATGGTAATATGAACAAAGAGAGCAATAAAAACATTTAAATATTTATTGTGAAAATTATTTTTATATATTTTTCAAACATTACTACTGTCCCGCAGTTGTGGCATCATTTCCATTTTGCCCTAATTGGGATTTTTCTCTCACTTTTATGTGTAAAGTTATATCCAATTTAACAACCTCACTGCAATGACCAAGTAACGCAGTAAACCCTAAAATGATCATAACAATGACTAGTTAAATAACTTTTCAGCTCAAATAATACACAAGTTTTAGCAGAAGAATTCATGTAAGTGCAATTATAAAATTATAAGCTTCATATTTCTGTCTTTTAAACCCTCCAATAAAAAAAATCAACCCCTTTCACTTCCATTGCAAGTGCCTCAATGTTACCTCGATTTTTGCTTTTTTAAAGAAAGGGATGAGTCCAAATTCAAAACATTATGCCACGAATGCTGTTGATTGAGCTTAACTTGTATTAAACCCAGAATATTTTTTAAAGCTTGATCTTAATATGATTCACTCATATATATTTTATCCTGTTTTTATTTATAATTTTACCAGAATTCACAGTCAGATGTAAGGCTAATTCCATTAACAAGACAAAGGAGGGGGCCCATTTTATTTCAAATATGTTTGTTATTTTTCCTGCTCCAGAATAGACCCTGGGCTGAAATGAGAGTGAGGAGGAGAGAGAATGAGAGAGGGAGATTGAAATGTGGGAGAGAGTGTGAAGGAGAGAGAGGCAGCCCTCTCCAGCCCTGTGGCTGTCGGGGTGAATGGACCATGTGACAGGACATGTCGCGTTGAGTGACAAAGCAAAAAAGAGAGTCAGAGAAGTGGCAACACAAAAGTAAAACACTCTAGTTTCCCAGCATCCAGCCTCACAGTACGGAGAGAGAGAAAGAGAAACAGGAAGGGGGAGGAAGAACAGATGGAAAAAGTGGCAAATGTGCAGAAAGCAGGAGGGCAAAATAGTAGATATGGTTGTTGTATGAGTAGATATATGTGTGCATATGTGTTTTAAGTTTTGTTTATGTGAGAAAAGAACACAGTGGAATAATTCACCCAAAAATTAAAATGCATTTCACAGAGGGAGGAAGGCAGGGGTTAAAGGAGATTTAAAGGAGAACAGGGCAGAAGATGTCAAATGTAAAATGAATTGGAAATGGGGGGGTATTATGCATGGCGATAACGTCAGACACTTTATACATTTCCCCGGCTGAATCTGACTGATGCCTCGAGGCAGACACAAGCTGTGCCTCTCCATGTCACACTCAGAGCCTCTAAATCTCAGAGCGAGAGAGAAACAGCAATGCATTTACAGTGAGCTGAAAAAGTGGAGGAGGAGATGGACGGCCGCCATCGAGTTCATAGGGAAAGAGGGAGGATGGAGAAAGAGAGGAAATGAGGTGAAAAATGGGCTCAGCGCTGCCCAGTGTGTGTGGTTTCATTTTCCTGCATAGCCCTCAGCTCTTTTGCTTGGCCCAAACGGCTAAAAGCAAGGCAATCATCTTGTAAAGCATTTATTTAAGGAGCAGAAGTAGTTTCACCTTTTCCAATAGAAGTCTCTCATATCGCAATCATCTTGAGAAGTATGAGTATTTTGCTTCATCATTATGGAGAACTTCAGATGGTGACCGTCCATTCTTGAATTGAACTTCCATCAGAAGAGTCTAAGCTGTGGAGAGATTCAAGTTAGAATTTCACACATGTACGTTTACCATATAGTGGTTACACTTTATTTCTCCCATGGAACACAAAATAAGATATTTTACAGAATGTTCATGCAGCTCTTTTCCATGTAATGAATGCATGTTGAATAATTGCATGTGATTGTGCTTTGAAACAACAGTTCTTAACCTTCAGAGACTCAAGCATTGACATTTCTGATGTATTTTCTTCTTCTTTTTTTTCCTTAAATGTTTTTAGGAAGCCAAAGTGTAGTGATGGGTCGTTCGCGAACGAGTCGGCTCTTTTAGGTGAACATTGGGAGCTGGCTCGCATATCAGAAGAGCCGAATCTATTTATAAAAATATAGAAAAATAAGATATGAATAATCAAAAGATTTAAATGAATAGAAATAACAAATTCAATGAACGAAAAAATGTATACAATAATATAGGCCTAAATGCTCAAGCGCACACACATTAATTCTGACTGTCTGCTCAGACTAACAGCCTCACATGTTGTTCCTGTCAAATAGACAAGCAGTGTCAACTAATGAACCAAAGATGCATGAGGGAGGGCGGAGCCAGCGTATTGTTGTTCAGATTGTATTCGTTTTGAATGGTTAGATTTATATGCACTTTGTTTTTATACAATAAAAGTTATACTTTAAATGCAAATGTTTAATCGCATTCTTTTTCAAAACAAACAAATGCATTTTTAAATACATTGTGGTTAAGGTAGAGTATGATTTTATTTAATAATTTAATTATAATTGATTTAACACCAATTATAGTCAAACTATTGCAAACTGTTTGACATGAAAAAATACAAAACGTATTTTTTTTAAAGAGCCATTTGGGAGCCAAAAGAGACGGCTCTTTTTGGTGAGCTGAGCCGAATGAGCCGGCTCACTGAAGAGAGCCGGAATGCCCATCACTACCAAAGTGTATATATATATATATATATATTTATATATTTATTTTAGCCTAATTTATTTTATAGTGTGGGCAATGCTGAATTATCCTGTACTTTCCCTCTGGATCTCTCACCAAATCTCGCAGTTACAATTGAGTCCATTGGGGGCGCAGTGGATGTGTGTCATCGAGGTGTTGGATGAGAGAAGAAGATATAATGGCTTTAAAAGCATTTAAAGCCATTATATCATCTTCTCTCATCCAAGCAAAGCCAAGTGTGGTAATACTTGTAATATTTACATTCTTATTGAATTCTACTCTATTGGTAGTTGGTTCTTGTTGGACTCATGTATACCAATGGACAAGGTTCTGTTTTTATGGTGGAAAAGAAATGCAAAGCGGTACAAGAATCTCGGAAAACGAGCAGTGCAATTTATAAAAAGTCAACTTTCACCACTTGTTTTTCTGAATAATAACATGTGAAATAAGAAAATATGATAGCCTTTATGTAGACTCAGATTATATATGAAGACTTTTTGAGAGCCTCTTTTACTGGCAGCACCAGGCTATGTTAGTCACATGTATCTCTACACTGTATGCCAACCTATACCCCCTACTTCCTGTTGGCAGTGATGTCCACTCTGTGTTTTTTGGACAAGCTGAAACAATGGTAGCTGCATTTATGCTGACACGACAGCTTCGTTTTCCTCTGTTCTACTATTCTGCATGTAGACCTGTGGGTGCTGCTGTGTTAATAAGCAGCTACTGTTAAAGCTAGATCTTAATATGGTTCACTTTATTTGCATCCTGTTTTTAGTTATAATTTTACTAGCATTTACAGTCTGTTGTCTATTTTAGCAACTGTTTCATTGTTGTTTTTGTGCTTAGCTTCTGGGATTAATAACCTATTGGTAATACCGGGGTCCTTGATGTGATGTATACCATAGTACTGAATGCTTAGTATATTTATATACCATGGTATTTAAATGAAACTCAGAAGTATTTTGGTGTCCAAAAACCATTGTAACATGATGGTGTCAAAACAGATTTTTTTATAAAGAAAACACCAGAATGTCAGTCTCTGTAAAATACTTATAAATCTCAACAATGTACCTTCCTAAACTCTTTTGAAATCCATATTTGTGAGGATTCTATACATTTATTTAGATTGCATAGCTGTGATTCTCATTGATTTTCGGGTATCAGCCATTTCACTGGCATTTAAAAGAGAGAGGAAAAAATGTAACGGAGTTGAATCAGGCAGGATGTTATAAGCATTCCTCCTCTCATGGCGCTCTCCTGTATGTTTGTGTACTAGAGCTGGTATTGAGAGGTGGGCTCAAGAGAGTCCAGCACTTAACTTGATCAAACCGGTCTATTTGTCTTTAAATCTCCAGAGACATGCCTCACTTCCTGTTGTGTATCACTGCCTTTTTCAGATCTCCGACAGAGCCATGCAGGACCCATGCCCGAGAGAGAGAGAGAGAATGAAAAAAACAATCGCAATTTTTTTGCCACTAAACACATTCCAAATTGTGGCTGTCCTGTGCTCTTCCAAAATATTCCACTCTTTCAAAAGTGGAATGTTCCTTAAACCTTAAACATGAGTATGACAAATCACGTTGTGGAATATTTAATAGCAAGATCTTTATATTAAGGATGATAAATGGGTAACACTTTACAATAAGGTTCCTTTTGGTAACATGAACAATACTTTTACAGCATTTATTAATCTTGGTTGATGTTAATTACAACAAAGTAATACATTTTTAAAATCAAAAGTTGTATATGTTAACATTAATGCACTATGCACTAACATGAACTAACAGTTAACAATTGTAATTTTATTAACTAACATTAACAGAAATGCTGTAAAAAAGATACTGTTCATTGTTAGATCATGATACCTAATGCATTAACTAATGGAACTAGTAAAGTGTTACTGATAAATGTTAAAGGGACAGTTCACCCCAAAAATGTCAATTCTGTTCAATTCGACAGAGGGCATGATTTGTAGTTAATAACTATTAAAATTTTGGTCCGTTCCACACACAGCTACCGTACTGCTTTGGAAAGGCTTGGAATATAACACACAAGTCGTATGGTTTACTTTAATAGTGCTTTTATGGTCCTTTTTTGTCCTTTTTGTAGCTTGATGCAATAAATCATCATCTGCTTTTATTGCATGGAGCAAAGCGGCAAGAACATTCTGCTAAATTCCTTCTTTTGTGTTCCCACTGATGAAAGAAAATAAAAACGGTTTTGAATGACATGGGGGATGACAAATAATGACAAGTTTTATTTGGGGTGATTATTCCTTTTACATTTTATCATTCAAATAAAGATCTCACCGTTTTTGTATATTCCACAATGCCATTTGTTTCTGTCATTCCCCAGATTCATGCCATCAATCTGTGGGACGGTGGTAAAGTCAATTTCCTTGTTGGCTACTTTGGATCTACACTAATTTATCTAATCTATATTTACTGCATTTTCTGGCAGATGAGGCTTTTTTCTACCTTGCTCAGGATACATCTTTATTCCATTTCGACCAATACCTTTGATCTATTACTGAAGGACACTTGGCAAGCTACAAATTCCACTGGATTTATAAACCCATTGGACCTACAGTGCTTTTTGTATAAATAGCGCTTGAAGTATCTACCTTGCCAAAACATTATAGACTGCACCCCTTAGATGATTCCAAATGCCACTGTGGTTTAAAAATATATCTCCCTGAAGAGAGCAGTTAAAACAGCTGTGTGGGGTGCAGCAGATGTTACGGGCAGAAGCTGCTGTATTTGTGTGGAGAGGTTTTAGCTACAGTAGTGTGCCTCCCCATGTCATCCATCTCTCATCCCCTTTCTTCCTTTTAGTGCTCTCTCTGTCCACTCTGAGTGGATCCTGAGCAGCAAACACACACAAAACTCATGCCCTCTCTACCACCCACACTCCGAGTAAAAACATATCTCCTGTGCAGTCAGAATGTAGCCCATGATTTTCAGCATACTCATCTCATCTATGAACTCTTACTTTTTAAATTACAAAGCCAAGCCAAATACAAACAGGTGAGAAAATAAAGATACAGTTTCTTTCCCCAAGCATCTTGTCCCCTTTACTTTCCTGTTTTACCTTCCTGTCTGACTTTGCTGACTCTCTAGCACACACAAAGTATAAGAGTATAAAATACAAAATACACTTTTATAAGATCATTGAAAATATGATTAGCTTTTTTCCCTTTGTGTCTAGTGCATATGCAAGGATATGCCATATGCTCACCTATATTTTGTGCATGCTCACCTAAAATCAGTGAATATACGTATTGTATATTTTCTGCTTTCTCCAATTAATTAAATTGAATTAGTCCAACACAATTCTTTAGCATTGGGTCTCAATTTAATTTCATTGTGTACAATCCAACTATGTTTACTTAATCCAATTGTGTTTGGAATATGTGAAAAAGATTTGTTGCATCAAAGTATTTCTGAAATGAGACAGGGGATTTACATTTCCCAGCATGCCTTGCATGAGGCTGGATTGGGAGAGTACATTTTGAAATAAAGTGTTATTTTAATGTATTTCTACACAAAATGAAAGAAATTGGAGACTTGTACTAGAAGAGTTTAATGTTCTCTTATGTTGGGATTTAGAGAATTTCTGTCATGGTGAATATGTTTCAGAGTTTACCATTGTGGAGAAGAGTGAAGCTAATTGTTAGGTCGAGGATGGGTGATTTCGCAATTTTGTACTTTTCTTCATGACAAAGCAATATACACATATTGTTCAGCAAAGACAGCGTATCGGCATACAGACTGATTGAGGATCAGTAAACCTTCAGCAGCACCATCCATGTCATTCCAGACTAAAATGTATCTATAATATGTTCATGTGAATTGTTGCTAGTTGGCAGCAAACTGTTAAATGTAGTGGAGTAATTTGGCAGGTCTAATTTAAGTGAGATTAACTTAAATCCTTTGGGTTTATGCAACACAAAACATTTAAGAAGAACCTACATTTTCATTTCATATTAAGGAAACCCATTTTCATTATGTGGAATCAATATCCATAATCAAATAACTTAAAACCAACAAAGAAATGTTTTAAGCGTATCTGCTTACCAATCATACTTTCCGTTTCAGTAAGGGGCGGGACATTTCTAACATATACTGTCAAATGCACATGCACCAGGTGCGCTAGAATCGTAAAAATTTGCGCTGTAAATTTACTTAAACCTGAACATGTTTATGCATTTAAATATATCTTATGATATTAAACTTTGTGAAAATAAAGACTGCAACTGTGCTAGTTTTAGATAATCGTAGCAGATGCTGGCCAAGTTATCGGAGTTGTCCCATAATGATATCAAATGTCCATTTTTCTGACTTTTACTTCTGTTTGTGGAGACGTTTTTTTACACAGAGATTAAATCATTTCAATTTATATTTTTTTGTAAGAAAATGTTTTATTGGCTGATAAATTTACAGAATGCCCACCTCTTCAGCCACTACTACACCACTGCTGTGTGGGTATTATTTTAGCTTTTTAATCTATGGAAGAATATATTAAGGCTGATTTAATCATTCAAACAGTCAGTTTTTTTAGAATTATTATAGTATTATTTAAGCTATAAGTTAAAAGAGGACATGCTATATTGTGTCATGACTAAAGGGTATTGTTAGGCATAATTTGCAGCTATGATAATGGAAATATCTGTTTTATAATGAAATATTATATATATCAAAAGAGTGTGCTAACTCAGCCTGGCAATAGGAGGTCAAGAATTCATGTAAAAATAGGTGGTTTAGAACCAACAAAGCTTCCAAACGCTGGTTGTCTTTTTTTTCTAAATTGTTTTTGTGTGGTGTGGTTTTCAGTCTCACACTCAAGTTTCTTTCATGCACAGACCTCCTGCCTCCAGAGTGCTGCCGGAGAGCTGCATTTCACTGCATATGAAAGCAGATACGACCCAGAACATGTGGATTTGTCACCTAATACAATCAGAACAAAGGGAAAAACTGGTGCAACATAAGCCGGAGATCCATTTTTCAGGAGAGCAATAAAGATATGCCAAAAAGATGGACATAAGAGGCTAGGAGAGTGAGTTGAAAGTTTATGTGTCTGTCTTAGATGAGGGAGAGTCCGCATGCACTCACTAAAAATACAGAGACATGCATATACCAGCTAAGTCAGACATTTTCCTAAATTTTGCCTAGAATTTGAACGGCGTCTGTGGATTTGTGCACCTACATAAGGTACAACGTTGCCATTGTAAATTTGTTTCTTTCTCTGCGTGTGTGTGAAGGGTGGGGCGAGGGCAACAGATTGGGTCTACTGGCTCCGGCCCCTCTTTATTCACACTTCCAGCAAGGTCACATGACACCAATCAAACTCTGTCACAACCTCACTGGGGGAGTGCTGGCAACAACAAACCAGTGCAAACCCAAACATTGCCCACAAACCGATCTACTCGCCTAACCACTTGCAAACCTACCTTTGTATCCGGATACTGTAAGAAAAAGCACTTGAAGCACAGTATGCGCAGTAAAACAGTTGTGTGCCAGTACCAACTGCTTGTAAAAATGCCATATGGCTGTCATCCAGCCCCTAGTGTGAAAAGACTGCTGTGGATTAGCTCTAATGAGAGGTATGACTAAAACCTGACATCCATGTGTGACAGTTTGCAATCATATATGCTTGCATCACAAAGTTAATACCACTTTCTTTCTTAAACCAAAATCTCTCTCTATACCCATGTGTCACTAATCTTTTATGGGTGAATTTCACCCCAAAATAAATATTATATGTATATACACTCACCGGCCACTGTATAAGGTACACCTGTACATCTAATTATTCATGCGATTAGCTAATCAGCTAATCGTGTGGCAGCAGTGCAATGAATAAAATCATGCAGCTATGGGTCAGGAGCTTCGGTTAATGTTCACATCAACCAGCAGAATGGGGAAAAATATGATTTCAGTGATTTCGACCGTGGCATGATTGTTAGCACCAGACGGGCTGGTTTGAGTATTTCTGTAACTGCTGATCTCCTGGAATTTTCACACACAACAGTCTCGAGAAATTACTCAATGGTGCCAAAAACAAAAACATCCAGTGAGCAGAAGTTCTGCGACGGAAACACCTTGTTGATGAGAGGACAACGGAGAATGGTTCGAGTTGAACAGAAAGGTTACGGTACCTCAGATAACACCTCTGTACATTTGTCATGAGCAGAAACATCTCAGAATACACAACATGTCGAACCTTGAGGCAGATGGGCTACAACAGCAGAATCTATATATATATATATTAGGAATGGTCATTTTGTCTACTCAAATACTCGAGGGGCACTGACTTGTACATATATAATATGTCTGACAAATGTCTTGGGCTGCTTTTTTGTGTCTTGTTGTTCCAGTGTATCGTCCATTCATTATTATAGGCTGTTATAAAATAATCTGATACAAAATGAATGCATTACTTGCATCACACTTTGTCATTATGTGAAGATTTGCTGCCCAACAAAGCTACGGCTTAACAGGAGACGCCATAACCATCACGTTTTAATATGCGTTAAGTTGAAGTTCAGTTTTGAAGACGCTTCATTCTGTTCCATTTAGCTATGCTCTGTCTAGCTGTTTGAAACACTCGCAGCACGTTGAGTTGACTGCCACACGCCTGGTGTGTGTGTATGTATGTCTCCCCAAGTGTTCACTCCAGTGGGGAAAGCTATGGTGCTCCTTATTGTTGTTGCTGTGTTGATTCATGAAGCGTTCCATTCAACTCGGAGAGTCGGAATTTCCACCTTTCAACTGAGGAAAGTGGAACGGAATGACACTTTATGTTGGACTTCTAACTTGGAAACTCATGCGGAAATCTTCAACACCCATTTCGTCGAGATGCAGGTGTGTTACATCATACAAATTAGGGATGCACCGATCCGATACCTTGATTGGTATCGGCTCCTATACTGAAGCTTTTAGACGGATCCAATACTGTGTGTTAGTCATGTTTGTTACTGTCTAGCTAAAAACAAATGACATAAAAACCATAAAAACACAATTTAAGCAGTTCATTTAACTCGTGCATTTTATTCAAAGCCACTTGAAGACGTGCGATAGCTCTGTGAATCACAAAAGGCTGTGTTTAATAAGTAAATATATAGTATGCGCAGCGCCAGCGCATTAGTGAATGCTGCTGCTGTTTACACATACTCGTGGCTATTTTTAGCCTTCACGCGGTGCGCAATATTTGAGCGCCATTCACAAACAACATCTCAGATGTAGATGCTCAAAAGTTGGGGTCACTTCTAAATATGCATTTAGAATGGCACTGGAGGTGCATTTTACCAGAATTTTTATAAGAAGCGAATTAAACTACTATGAACTTGCCTACAAACAGACACACTTACAAGACTTCCTGGAGAGTTCAGAATGTCAAAATAAAAGCATGAGGGTTTAAAAGTTAAAGGTGCACAATTGATATATATTAATATTATAATATATTTTTTGTTTACAAATGTACTTAATATATATTAATAATATTTTTTTATGATTTACATAAAAAAATACAATAAAAAACTGCTTCTTTTCTACTGATGACATTTGAATTTCTGTTAATTTTGCTGCGACATTATTCAGTATATTAGTTAATAATAAAGTGTTTCTTAATAAGCTATACATTTATATTGAAATAATGTGTAGTTTGAGGTTTGTGTTTCTTTACATATTAAAGAGTACTCCCAATTAGTTTCACACAATAATGTAAAGATATTCTAAACTTATTATGCAAAAAAAACAACATTGGTATCGGACCAGTAATACTGAGATTTCCGATATCGGAATCGGAAGAGAAAAAGTGGTATCAGTGCATAACTAATACAAACATGTCGACGCCCATGGCAGGGAGGTTTACAGTCAGTGACAAACATTCACTTTTATTAAATGAAACCAATTAACAATTCAAATTTCTGACATTAAATTATAATGAAACGTGTTTAGCAAACGTTTTGCAGAGACAGGTGTTCAAAACATGGCTAATTACACTCTTATCCACTTGATCTTTTGATGATCGTAACGATAGTATTGCAGCATCCAATATCAGTTTGGTTGCTTTGAGACGTCTCTGACAATCAGTGTACCACCCAAAATTACTAAATTAAAAATAAGATCCCTCTTTGACACATCTGTGTGTAGTTGTCAGGTAATTGTCACTGAATTTCGAATTAAGTGAGAAGTCACATCATGCATGATCACCATCAATCATTGTACTCAAGCCTATCCCTAAAATAAATATATATATATATATGGGTTGAAATATTACCCTGGCATGTATTTTGTATTATCTCAGAATTTGGGGATGGACTCTATTAAACCTCCAACACTCAACTCTATGGTTTTAATGACCTTTACACACTAGTTTTAAAATGTTGCCAGTTGTTGGTTCTCAAGAATGCCGATTGCATACTTTTGCACAAATTAAAGATCTGCTTTTCCTGATTAGCTAAATAAGATTCCTGTAGCTCAAATCACACACAGAGACTTCATTCAAACCTGCCTGAAGTATTTATCCAGTGCAGAATTGTGCAAACTATTCTAATTGCTCACCATACAGTGCATCTGGCCTTATGCCATTGTTCGGAACAGATAAACAGTAATGCCACACACATAGAAAGGAACATGAGCAGCACCTTGACACAACTTAAGTATCTCTCATATGCCATGTTTGCTAGATGGTGCCGGTCTCCTGAAGTCAGACAGGGTTCCTGCACCGCACACACATTTTTACAGTGCAAAGATAAACAGTGACTCACAAATTCCTCTCTATTTTCCAGCAATGTGGCAGGCACGGCTTTCAGCAGCATTTTCTAAACTCTCAAACCTCGTCTGCAACCAAATCATATATATATATATATAAGTGCCTTTTTATTAGATGATTACACTTTTTGATCTGTCTGAGCAAATCACATGTACCTTCTAAAATGCATGGAACTTTAGACAAAGCGCAATAACTTCCATCTCCAAGCCTACCACTCCCCCACCTTAATGGAACCTTCTGAAACTTCAAAGTGACTCTCTAACCTGGAGACACCTTCAACCAGGTGCTGGAAGACCCTTACAGTTCACTGCTAATGTATGTTAAAATGGCCCTACTGCCAGCAGTAAAATAAACTGCCATTTTCATAAAAAAAAAAAAAAGATGTGAGATTTCTCAGATGTGTAATAATTTCGAAGATTTTTTTCTTTTGCAAAATCATACACTAGTATGGTTTTAATACACTAATGTCAAATAATATGTTCAATAATAACACAGTAGCATTAAAACATCTCATTATTAAATAACTAGCAGGAGAGCAATTGATTTTGTTAATGTGCTATTACATGTTATGTTGCAGACATCTCCCACTGTATAAAATGCAACAAAAAATTTTTGCTCCCGGGCAAAAAAAAGATCTATGAACTCAGCAAAGTTTGTGAAAAAGAGATGGCGGTAACCTTCAGATGGGCTTAAATTCTCTCTTGCTCTCTCATCAAGCGGCCAACAACCCCGTTTAAATCCTCCACCCCTTCTGGAGGGGAGCAAAGACTACAGATTAAATTATTTGAATGATGGTGAGGAATGTTTAAAAGTGTCTGTTTGAGGAAGGGGGTTGGTTTTTTGAGGGTTTTTTCAAGGGGGGAGGAAGACTCCCATGGGACAAACCCAGTCTCTTAGATCTGGTATGCATGACTGAGCAAGGAGAAGAAGAAAAAAAATCCAAAACCTGGCTTCTTAACTTAGGGAAACAATGGAAACTGTTGAGAGCAGGATTTATCATTTTTGGGGGTCTCGGAGTAACTTAGTGAAAATATTCTACCAGTTTTGTCACTGAACTGATATTGGATTCTGGAAGAGAAGAAATTAGCGGATTAGATGCATTCGAAAAAGAAAAGAAAAAACACCTAACTAGCACAATCAAGGGGAAGCATCCATTTTGTTGCACTTCATAAATAATGTACCTTTAAAGCACAAATATCATCCTCTAAAATGCAGATTTTTAAAATTCACTACAATACCTTGCAACCAACAAAATATACCCACACATTTTGGCACCTCTTGTCCTGTTGATAATACCATACCAACATTTAACTCTGATACCATCTAAACATTATGACATGCACCTGCTTTTAAAAGGGCACAAAACAACACTAACTGCATAAGCTTAGTGAAAAGAACCACAAGTTATTCCCCCACAAAAACAGTTTAACAAAATTCCACGCTGCTCTTTTTATTTATATAAATACCAACTTTAATGTTTTTTACTGTAAGAATATAAAACATTTTAATTCGGGATTCTTTTTTACAAATACATTTACAGTACAATAGAACACAGAAGCTTCTCAGCAGGACTCAATACATGTTGCAGGTCGATACATCATGTTACATATAAGGCCTGACACTCATTTTGCTTGTTACCCGAAAAAATATCGATTGCTCCTGGTTTTGACCATGTCCTTTATATGTAACATTGAATATTAATTTATTTAAAACGGACATATTGGTTTAATAACATGGCAGTTCCATGTGAAGCCTTGTGAAGAGGCAAACCAGGTATCAGTGTCTTGCAAACAGGGAACTCCGAGGTTTGGGTTTTTTTTCCCCCTGGGTCAAAATTCACTTCAATTTGAAGTACAACGCTCTGAATAACAGCCATTAATTAAACAATATCTGCTTACATAAGCATAAATATATCAGCAGAGGGGATCTCTAATTCAAAGCAGGAATTAAAGGCTTTCATGCCTGTAAAATTAAGCTAAAATCAAAATTAAGAGATTTGAAATATAAAAGCTTTAGTGTACAAACCCAGTATTTTCTTCTGTCTTTGCATAAGCTCGCATATTTTTGCTTGCGACTCCTTTTGTTGGCTATTTAAAGGGAAGGTAAATTAACAAAGGTTGTTTGAATCCATTCTTTCAGTCTTTTTTTTTTTGCTTTTCTCAAGCCAAAGACGAGATCATGGGGGAGGGGTTGTTTTTCTAGGCACAAATACGTATTCTTTTTAAGAATAACCAGATATAATAAATCTAACGAGGTAGCCAAAATATCGCGATACTTAGGGAGGAGGAGGTTTAATATTGCAATTTGTTAGGTGAAAACTTGTTTTAGTGTTTCTTACACTGGCCGGACTCTGTTGTTGTTAATAATAATAATATCTGAAACATATATCACATTCAGCGCTTGCTCGCCAACGCACAAGATTTATGGAGTTTGCTGTACTGAAATCCAACTAACTAATCATAAGAGGACGTATTTTATTTAAATAAAAGAAAAAAACTCTCCACCCACCCCCTCCTCCTCCATACCCCTCCCAAAATCCCCCTCCCTCCAGAATCTCACCGAGTTTCACCTCACTTTTTCACTTTCAGTCATCTGCCAAAGGCCCAGGTTCAAAACTTTAAGGCAGGGGAGCTGCGTGATTCTCTCCAGTCCCCTCTTAGTGATTTTCGTACATCCATACAGATCAATGCCGGTCAGTTGACTCAAGTGGTCGGCGATGAGCTCCAGTCCTTTGTCTGTAATCCGCACGCACTGGCCGATGTTTAGCGTCCTCATCTTGTGCATCTGGCGCACCATCCTGTTGATGCCATCGTCGCTGATGTGGCACGAGCACAGCGACAGCGACTTGAGCTGGTAAAGACCCTGCGCGATGTACGCCAGGCTCTGGTCGCCGATCTTATCGCAAAAAGACACGTCGAGTCCGGAGAGTCTCAGGGTCCCCATGGCGAGGTGCATGATGCCCGTGTCGCTGATGTTGTCGCACGAGCGCAGATTAAGGCTCCACAGACTCGTCATGTGCGAGAGGTGAATCATGCCGGCGTCCGAGATGCCCCCACAGAAACTCAGGTTGAGC
The DNA here is from genome assembly GCF_025860055.1 of Xyrauchen texanus. Classification (NCBI taxonomy): domain Eukaryota; kingdom Metazoa; phylum Chordata; class Actinopteri; order Cypriniformes; family Catostomidae; genus Xyrauchen; species Xyrauchen texanus. The sequence continues at coordinate 21,482,381 of NC_068320.1, read as the reverse complement.
ACTTTGAGCTTTGTCAGGCCTTTAGAGATGTGCTTGAGGGACAGGTCCGTCAACTTCTGACAGTCCTGCAGGGTCATGTATTCCAGACAGAGGCAGCCCTCCGCCGCGCTTCGGGTCATGCCGGCCAAATGTCCGATCCCCACGTCCGACACATGCCGGCAGCTCCGCAGATTAAGACTCTTGAGTCTGTGCAACCCCCATGCAATGAGTAGCAAACCAGTATTGGTGATGTTGCTGCAGCCTCCCAGTTCCAGCACTTCCAAGTTTTTCAGATACTGGGCTATTCTGCCCAAACTGGAATCCGTGATCTGTTTGCAGAGGCTCAGATTGAGCACCCTCAGGGAAGGGATCTCCTGCACGAATGCGTGCCCCAGGCCGTTATCCGTCAAGTTATAGCAGCCGCTCAGATTCAAACTCTCGATGTTGGGCATCCCCTGGATCACGTAGCTGAGGCTGCGCCGCAGGCTGAGGATCTGCACCCGCCTGATGCCCCGCGCCTGCAGGCTTGGGAACAGGGATGGGTTCGCCCTCCTCAAATGCAGCTTGGCTTCCACCCCCCTCCACACAGACTTGTGGTAGGACGCGTCCCTCCACGCCGTGCACACTTGGGCCACCCTGCCTTTGTCCCTCACGTCCATGTAGCTGAAAATCATCGCTAAAATCTCCGGGAAGAGACACGAGATGTGCGTCTCCATCTTCCACGCGCGCGACTACGAAAATAAACGGCGGCAAACCCCCCCACCAACGGTCGGAATATAGTCCCCTCAGGAGAAAAAAAGGTATTTAAAAAAACCTTCGCTCGCTTTCTTTTCACATTTAACTGTGTAAATCGATGAACTCTACGTCCCACGTGATCCTTTCGGTGGCGCAGTTAGGATTCAAATGCAAAAAAGCCCCCAAAAAGAAGCTTGAATCCGATACAGACCGACAGCAAACGGAGGGGAAACGCTGGCAGTCAGGCAGCGCTGCTGGCCGTTTGGCGCTCCGATAATAGTCTTCGCTCGACCCGGGGATCCAGACGGTCGTACATTTTCAAAAGATGTCTAAAACTGACACAACACACAGGGGAAAGCAAATTCAGTCCGATTCAATCGTGTGTCTTCAAACCGCTATCAGTTAAAAGAGTGAGGTTTCGTTTTGCGTTTGTGCTCCGCTCGCACTCATTGCCAAGCCGAGGGGCTTCCTGCTGCCTTTGTCTGATCTTTTCAAACTGACTTGGCAGGGCCGCCAGCACAGAGCAGCTGTGGGGGGGAGGCGCACATATAAACCCGTTCAAACTCTACAAATTGTTAGAGAAGAGCCTGAAACTTCTAAATCAGCACCGCATAATGTGGTGATTGTGGTCTTTGTGTGTGTGTTCTGTTTTCCTTAAAACTCATTAAAGAATTTCTTATTGTCTGCGTTTGGTCTCCCCCTGTATGGAAATAACAGTGGTTTAGCCCAACTCAGCTGGAACAGTACGAATAGTTCCCCTAGAAACCAACTTCTTACAATTCAGTTCACTTTACACTTAACCCTTCAGCTGCCAGGTCAGATGGTGGTATTTTTTTGTATTTTTATATTCTTGCTGTTTGTATTTACTTTTTATTTTTCAGAGTAAAATTTCTTGTTAAAGTATAATTTAAAACTGAAAATTAAACTATGTGAATTTGTGTTTTGATCATAAACAGACAATAGAAAAAGCCTTCTGTGACATTCAAAATGTTGTGATAGTCAAATTTTAACATTAGATTTATTTATATAATTGATAATGATTTATTACATAATTGTTTCTCTGTACTTTGTCTTGATCTTTCTGAATATTTTATAATTATATTTAATTTATTTGTTATTCTAAGTCTAGTAGATTAATGTCAGGATTTTTTTTGTCTGTTGTATTAAATTGTTACATACTTAGTGTTATTTCTGTTACTGCCATTCACTTATCCTAAAAAATAACATTGTTCAATAAAACCCATACAAAAATACACATAATGTTAGCTTAATAACAGCTCTCTATAATAGACAAAAACAGTTAAACTTGTTGCCCTGCCAGTCTTACGTAAGGTCATTTTTATTCCACCTTTCGCATATTTCCCCGTCTTTGGGCCTCAGGCCCCCCTCTGTGGGCGCTTTGGCATTGTTAGCTGATATGACGGGAGCATTTGCACAAGGTACTGGAGTGTAGCAGAGAGACAGAAGGAAAGCAGCACACACACACACACACACGTTTGTGTTCACAAAAGAAAATGCAGCACAACACAACTGACAGCACAAGTCCAACGTTCCGCCCTCCCTAATCTGTCTCCGTCTGTCTGTCTCTGTCTATCTCACTTTCTGTCTCAAACCTTTCCCCTTGCTCAGCACATGTCACTCTCTCTCCCGCTCTTTCCTCTCTCTCTCTCTCTCTCTCTCTGTTCAATAAATGTCACTTTTCTCTTCCCCCTCCCCTCTCTATAATTGTGTAATAAACTAGCATTTCTATCCAGCATTATTACATTACTTCTGAAGCAGTGCAATCTTGTAGTTTCTAGCTTTTTGAAAGTCAACATGAAATCGAAATAGACCTTATTTTACTTTCTTAATACATGTTCCCGGTCTTATGCATGATTCATGAGTGCATGTTATTCAGAAGATTAAAAAATTATTTATAAATTTTAAATCAAAATGTAATAATTCTCAGTTTCTGAAACGGCTTTCCTTTTCAGCTGACTTCACCGATCTTTACCCTTTTATTTTTCAACCCCTCCCTTCAAGAACTTGGCTCCAGTACTGCCTGATCTCGTAAAAATTATGTGACTGTGATGTAATTTTTGCTAAATGTTATTACATGGTTCCTTATATGTAGGGGTGGGCGATATGACCAAAATCTTATACCACAATATGAGTAATTTTATTGTGTTTCTTAAATTCTCTCAGTCTCACATGAAGCCCTGCCCACTGTTAGATAAGCTATATCATAGATATTGTGATATACATGATATAGTCAAATGTCTTTCGATTTACACTTTATATTGTCCCTACGATATATATCATCATATTGCCCAGCCCTGATTATACATATTGTGGCAGTTCCCATGTCCACTGAGTGGTGCCAAAAGCAAGTTGAATTTTCTTCCAAACAGATGTGGTTTTGTTTAAATTCAACCAAACTGAGCTACCTACCCTAAACCTTAAACCTTTTCATGTGAAACGAGACATAATATACCCAATTGCTGAAGCAACCATGTTGTTTTGTCACTGACCATTTAAGCTACTGCAAAATCAGCTCCATAAGTTGAACTACTGCACAATTTGATCGTCCTTCAACAAGCTTATAAATGTAGTTTGTTATGTAATGCAAAAAATGATGTTGTCTAGTAATGCAAAAAATGATGCACGTCTAGTGTTCATTTCACCTGACAAACCATGTAAAAATCATTTTGCAAAAATATTGTTATAGTAACATGACTACATGAGACCAGATTACTCCATTGTGGTATGAAACACCCACTTTTCATGATCCCTATGATACATTCTAATTTTCTAATTGAATATAAGTTTTCACTCTGAAAAACGTTAGCTAATGTAAGCAAAATAAGTTATGAATGTTGTTTTCATGAGTTTCTTGGAGTTGAATTCGTGCGCTCATAGGTAGCTCCTGAGTTTATATGGTGGACAGATGAAGGGCTCTGAATGTGCACTGAGCCCCAATGCCCAGCGTGTAAGGAGGTGAGAGGTCTGTGACAGTGGCCCCTCTCCCTGGCTCCTCCAGCCGGCCTCACTGCCAGAGAGGAGGGCCGCTCCAGAACTGCACTGCTGTGAGTCAGAGACTCTCAAAGCAAGCCTGCAGAGCCAAAAGCAGGACTCAAGCTGCTCCTGGAAATAAGCAGAGAGGGAGGAGGGGATGAGTGATGGTGAGAGAGAATGCGAGAGAAAAGGGAAGGGAGGGGCTTGATTTAGAAAGCAAGTGAAACCTAACAATTAAAAAAGCATGCACTCACCACAGAGAGAAGGAACTATTAACTTTACAGTTTATGATCACTCAGGATAAATTGAACCAAGTGAAAGAACCTTGCAAACTCCCAATAGACTAAAGTAAAAAAAAGAAACAGCAGAGCAACAAAGGAAAGTGAAAATGAAGCTGAGAGATGTGAGAACTGGAAGGACAAGTGTTACATGCAAATGCGAAGGTGTTGGACCTTGCAAAAAAATAAATAATAATAATCTGTCATGTGATTTGATGTGCTGATTCAGGGGAGGGAGATAATTGGATAATTGCAAGCCACAGAACTGTGCTGATAACTGCGCTTGGGGCACCCGTTTCCTAGGAGACGTAGGCATGTGTCAACATGCTGTTGAAAGCTGACACCTCATGAATAGATTTTAGGCTACTTTGTAGTTTCTCTCTCTCCGCCTTCACGGATTCGTATATGACTCCAATCAGCTTTTTTGTTTTGCAAGCAGTGGCAGTTTGAGGAAAGATTTTGGCTGCTGTAACTCGAACAAACCGCACATATATCCAACCAGCTGAATGGGCTTTTCATGAAATCAGACAACAGTTGCTTCAACAGCAGGGCAAACCACATTACTCTATTCAAATCAGGTTGGATCTCACTAGGAGTTGCAATCCGTTGGAGTACAACAGGGGAAACACTAGGAAGTCGATGCTCTCTGTTTGTCTGTAAAAAAACATGCAATGATTTAATACTAGTCTTGCGTAACTACGAAACCTACTGTTGCACTTGTGTACACAGTAGTGTGACAATAAAGTGATATGATTTGATTTGTAATAATCAAACATCCACGGTGACTTACAATGCATTCAAAGTATATTTTATCATATTTTATCAGTAGGCGCGTTCCTTGGGAAACAAACCCATGACTTTGGTGTTTCTAGCTCAATGCATTACCAGTTTAGAATTCTATCTTTAAAATACTAACAATCTATAATAACAATTCCCTTATGTTTTCCAAATAACATAGGGAAACATTTAATGATGGGACACTCGAGTTTACACAAGGTTATTCAAAAGAGTTAACATGGTCAAACTTGACTGTGGCAACATTTTAGCAAAATTATGTTATGTGTTTCCTTGCGGCAGTTCCGATGTGAAATGTCCACTGGGTGGTGATAAAAGTGAGTTGCATTTTCTCCAAAACAGATGAGGTTTTTAAGTCTGTATCAAGTTGTAAATCACGAAACCGACCTCCCTACCCTAAACCTTCGACCCAAACCTAACCTATAGTGTCATAAAAGCAAATGTGGCATGAAAAACACAATTGCTGAGCTACCAGGTAATTTTGTGGTGCTTCTTTGACACTTTCGGCTCATGTGACAATGTGCATGCTCTTAAGGACTCATAACCCAATCCTTTGCATCACAAGTGCAACACTTTATTAGTTGAGCTACTGCACAATTCGATCGCTCACAAACATTATTTTATATTAAATTTTGGCAATGTAGGTATAGTAACGGGATTCTTTGAGACCAGGTTTGGCAAATTTACATACGTTTAATAAGTGACCTATTTAATACTACAGAAGCTTAAATATTTCAGATTGTGTCATTATATATCTTTGTTTTAAGTCCCAAAACATTGTTTATTTCCAGGTTTAAAAGTAAAAAGGCTTGGAGATGGAAGTTATTGCACTTTGTCTAAAGTTCCATGCATTTTAAAAGGTACATGTGATTTGCTCAGACAGATCAAAAAGTGTAATCATCTAATAAAAAGGCACTTATATATATATTTGTACCCCACTGTATTGTAAGTTTCACCCTATTACCCCTTCTTTTTCTTATCTTCTGTTTTGTTTCATGTCTTTCCTTCTCCTTCTCTTTCTCTGTCTCTCTTTTTCTTTCTCTCTCTCTCTCTCTCTCTCTCTCTCTCTCTCCCCTCTGTGTCTTTGTATGCCTGGAGCCCACATCCAGGTGAGGCCCCTCCAGAGAGTAATTACAACCTGAAACAGAGATCAGAGCCCCACGGCATTCACCATCAAAGCAGTCACAGGGAACAGTCCCAGCTAATGTGGTGAAGGAGAGAGACATTGACAGAGCAGAAAGCAATGGGTTCAAAACACACGCACATATACCAAATAAACGCATAACTCAACCTCTCTCTTATAGCATGACCGACAATAACAGGCCATTTGCCCACACAATGGTCACTTTGCTCACCTGGGACCTTCAGAAGACAAAAACAGAAAAAGAGAGAGGGCCAAACAGAAAGAGAAGAAGAGGGAGAGAGATGACTGAATTAGTGTGCAGCATGTCTGGGCCTGGAGAGAGGGAGGGACCAAGAACACATTGAAAAGTGTTCTGCAAACAACTGTGTGACTCAAGGGCAGGTTTTGGCTGCAGAATTTACACACACCAGCCACCCAGCTAGTAAAGCCAACAGTATCAGTGGTTTTGAGACTTAGTATCAGCAGATGCCATATCCAACAACCACATGGAGAAGTTGTTTAATTTTCTTTGTTAAAATACTTTCTCCTATACCAGCTTAATATGCAGAGTCAACTGTAAGCCTTTCGTTTAAACACACTGTTGCACTGTTTGTTTGACAGTGCAACAGTCACTGTCAAACAAACAGTGATAATGTGATAATATAGTTTCCTAACCATATCAAAGTTACATCCAATATTATATAACAACTACTTGCTATGACGAGGCATTGCCGGTTAACCATGCAAGCAAATCTATCGCATAAAATCATTTAAGACACATATGTCAACACATATAATGTTTATGTCTTGTGGCTATATTTTTGAATCAGTGGGTATTTTAACATTTATGGACTGGCCCGATTCGGGTTTCTCCAATATTTTGGAGAGGCAAGTCGAAATTAGTATTTTATGGTAAACAAGATCATTCCGCAAATGCTGTGGATTGATCTCAACTTGTACTGAAACTGGAATATTCCTTTAAACTAATTGTCAATTTCACTAATTAGAAATAAAAATCAAAAAGTATGAACTGAAAATATATTCTAATGTGTGATCTACAGTTTAAATAATATATATATATATATATATATATATATATATATATATATATATAATATATATATAAGAATATAAGACATGGTTTCACTTGAAGCTGAAGTTTGCAATGTCTGCACTCTTAGCGTCATCAAACGAAATTGCAAAGACTGTTTTCAAACCTGTTTTATTGGTCAAATCAGCAGATAGCCCCACCCCAAACTCACACTGTTGGTTAATCCAATATTGTTGTGCTAATCGTGATGCTCAAACAAACAGTGCAATGTTTTGATTGTGAGTGACCTCACTTCCCAAGACAAACACGCCCCATAGTATAATCCCACCCTTGACCCTGATTGACAGGTTTCAGTGTAAGGCATCAATGGAAATACTAAGGGAATTAGTATTCCATTTGAGTTTTGGGTGGCTACATACGCGACGCTGAGAAAGTGAAAAAGCAGACATGGTAATTGAAATTGCTATTTAAATATGACAGGGCCAAAACTCGTAAGATATGGGAAACACAGTTGCAAACGGACTTTGCTTTTCCATTTGAAATCTGGCAGTCACTGTGCGTTCGCTTAAACGAAAATGCAAACGGTAATGCGCGATTTGCAATTGCGTTTGGATTATGTCACATTTTATGCGTCCAAAATTGAAAACACAATTGCAAATACAATTTGTAATTCCTTTTGAATAATGTCCGGAAAATCATTCCATAACTACTACTGATATTTTGTGATGTCATTGGCTGTAGTGAAAGTCATATGAATTCAAACAAGTGCAGATGCACGATATAATATGAATTATCCAAATTTAGAAAAGTCGTACGAATCCTGGCGATTTCACTGTGAGACTGAAATCATTCAAAGTGATATATGTGGTGTATATGTGAAGAAAATCTAACACTGACTGCCACACCTCCAAAAAAACACCATGCCTACTGTGAAGTTTGCTGGCGATAACATCATGCTGTAGGGCTGTTTTTTCATCAGCAGCTACTGGGCATCTTATTCTCCTTGTAAAATGCAAGGAACGGGTTGTGCGAAATACAGAGAAATATTGCAAAAAAGCTTGTTTCAATGTGCAAAATAATAAAAATAATAATCAATAGAAATGGTGAATGACTTAAAGTTGTCTCTACATATTATGCTGGGATGTTAGAAAATCCTTTAACACTAGAAAAATGACAACCACAGAAAGAATATTTTCTAACATAAAATATTGTTACATTTATTTTTTGTTTTATTTTCATTTATTAAATTTTCAATGCTTTGAAATAGACATGTAAAAAAACTAATTCTATTTAGGATTTTTCAATTTAGGTCAATATCACCATTGTTGATCTTGAAGAAGAAAGTCAAGCTGTTTCTCTCTGTGCTGGGACTCACAGACAGCTGTATGCTGACAGAGCAGCAGTGCTGCCCTCATAATAACAATAATGAAAACCTAAATAACTGAAACATTCTCGCAAAAATGCATTGTTTGCAGTTGAATTAAACATTACAAGAAGGCGTAATGTGTTCGAGAGGAAAAAGAAAGTTCCAAACATAAAGGATAGAAGATGCAAAACTTAAAATAGAGGATTAGAATGCCACCGTTTTTTCATTGTTGTGCGTCTGGTCTGTCTCTTTCTCTTCCTGTATGATCCCTTTGCCCCCACCCCGTTCCTGTGCCTCTCATCTCATCCACTTCAGCAAAGTGGGCTGCGCTCACATCCCGAGGGGTTGATCCGATACAGGTCAGGTTAATCAATCCAGTAGGAGTAAGAGGCAGCGCTGGGACTTTTAATCAGGGCGAGACGACGGAAACTCCGACCTCTCCACCCTGTTTGTATGTGTGGTCACGTTTAAAGACTTGCCCTCTTTCCTCTCCCTCACACACACACACTCTCTCTCCCACTCTCTCCCCCTCTCATTCTCTCTCTGCATGTGTGCTCATGTATAAGCAGCACATTGCATTTATGTACCTTCATGCATTCACATTGTGGCTTATGCACTTATTACCTGTACTCTATTCCATTGTGAGTCTGCAGTCATGGATGGACGGACAGACAGAGAGATAGATAGATAGATAGTGTGATAAAACATCTTCCCACCGCAGGGCCTGCTGTGTTTCTGAGGCCTTCAGTCTGTGGACCCTGGATGGTGAGTGGGAGGCAGGGGAGAGGGAAGAGTAGTGGAGGAGGGTGGTAGGGAATGAAAGGGGCTCTCCAGGGCAGTGCAGGAGGACTGATGGGCATCCAGCCGTCTGTCAGCATGCCAGGACTGAAGCGGGCACTGAGCCCAAGCTGGCGGCAGCCTCCAAGCTGCCTGGGGACAGAGTGAGCCCCCACATCTTCTGCTGAGATAAGAGTAAAATAAATATACACAGAGACAGAGAGAGAACGAAAAGGAAAAGAATGCAGCAAAATACTTGGATGAAACTGACCTGTATCCTCCGATGCATCATATTTAATGCAGGTCATAGGATCAAAGCCATACATTGACTCGCCTTTTAGTTGGCTAGCTGTTTACCATTTAGTTCATGCCTTTTCAACCAATGCAACTGACTCAAATTGTAGCCACTGGAGAATTCCAGGGTTAAGTGCATCACTCAAAGGCAAAGACGTGATTAAGCTGGATCGTGGTTGCAGTCACTTGTAAACACTTCCTAATCACTTTTCATAAGCAATCTTTTGATTAGTTAGATGAAACAAAATTTTTAGGACACCTATTATAATCTATAATATTTCAAATGTATAGTTCACCCAAAATTATAATTTTAAGAAGAGGTGTTTTGGTCCATACAACTTGTCAATGGGGGCAAAATCTTTGAAGCACCAAAAAGGACGTAAAGGCATCCTAAATGTAATCCATGCGACTCGAGTGGTTTAATCCATGTCTTCTGAAGCAATACGTTCACCTGGGGAAGAAACAAATAAAAATGTAAGTCCTTATATTCATGGGTAGAAATTGGGTGTGGTGGGTACCTCTGTCACTCTTACTAGCCACTTTGGCAGGTGACATTTCTAGGGCTTTTCCCTGCGGCAGGCCGCCAAAGCAAATTCATTTATGTTCAGAGCTTTATCAGCACTAAAATTTATTCTCGTCTGAAACGTAGGTGAGTCTTTTGCACGGTGCAATTGAAATCTGGTTTTCGTGTGGCGCAAGCCATAACAGATCCACTCGTGCAAGTGATCAGCTCTACGCTATCCCATCTCTGGAACATGCACGTCAACCCAGGCTTCCTTAATGATCCACACTTTATCATGTGTTCCAGAGACAGGATAGGGCAGAGCTGATCACATACTAGATTCAACAAGGTGTTTTTTGATATTGCAGCGCAGATCACAAAACCTATGCAACCCCATAGGACATTTACACAGAATGTTCTACATCATAGTGCTTTGAAGGAAGTCAAACATCTCAAATGGCTAGACATCCTCAACATTGTACACAGCACTGATGAGTAAAAGCGGGAAACAACACTGTGGAATGTACCAAAATAAATTACAAGATGTTTCAGACTACATTGCCTACATTGACCAAACCACAGTGAAGAGAAGCCATCACTGGTCCTATGTGGTAAAGTGGTGTAAATCTGGACTTACAAAATATCTGAAGATAAACCAAAAAATTTCATGTAAACAAAATTTTCTTGTGTTGTCTGTTTTTATAATGAGCTGATTATTCATGCAAACACATTCAGTGTTCATTTCAATTTGCTTTTCCTGGAAGAACTTGATGACACAAACTCCAACAGTGCCATCAAATCATCATATCACCCTCTGGACAACCCCACAAATCAATAATATGTGTTGTGTGCCCTGTCACCTTGGGAGAACTGAACCCAGACCTGTCCTGTGCCATTGAGGAGTAGCTGTCAGTGTGTCCCCTCTTTACATCATTTCCCACCCCCACTGCCCAATGAGGAACATGGTAGACACATGGTCTCTCCAACAGCCACAGGCCCCCGACTGCTGCGACCATTTATTTATTAGAGAATAAAGTAGCTCTAACCAGCCCCTGTGCTTTTATAGCTGGATCCCTGCTGGTTCTCCACACTACACCAAGTCCTATCAGACTCCTTACTGGGAACAAATTGACGGAAAGGAAGGAGAAGAGAGAGCGAGAGAATGAGAGGGGGCTGTGTGCGTCATAGAAGAGAGGGAGTGACTGATGTGTGGCCAGTTTGGCCTTTGTCTGATTTCCTGAGCAGTCAGTGTAGAAAGCCATATGGGCTGGAAGGAGAAAGAAACAGAGAGAGAGAGAGACATGCGTTCACTTTCACAACGAGAGCTGCTTGCATGAGTCATCTTATTCCAGCAAATGTTGTGGCAAAGAGAGTGGAAGAGGTTGAGGGGTAGACACAGGTACAGAATACAGTTGTGGCCAAAAATATTGGCACCCTTGGTAAATATGAGCGAAGAAAGCTGTAAAAAATATGTATTTATCCTTTTGATCTTTCATTCAAAATATTCACAAAAATCTCATAATTAAATATATTTCTCCAAAACATATTTGTCACAATTATTGGATCGCAGCTGTAGAATTGCAAAAATTAGTTGGTTCTTGGGGTCGGAAAGTCTACAAAACTACAATCAGATGTCACCTACATCACAACAAGATGTTTGGGAGGGTTTCAAGAAAAATGCCTCTGCTCTCATCCAACAACAAATTCAAGCGTCTTCAGTTTGCGAGACACTACTGGAACTTAAAACGGGACTGGGTTCTGTGGTCAGATAAAACAAAAATATAGCTTTTTGGCAGCAAACACCAGAGATGGGTTTGAAACACACACAGAGAGGTAGCCATATGGAAAAGTACATCATGGCCATGGTTGAATATGGTGGTGGATCTTTAATGTTGTGGGGCTGTTTTTATGCCAAAGGTCCTGGACATCTTGTTTGGATACATGGCATCATGGACTCTATCATATACCAACAGATAAAAAAATTAAAACCTGACTGCCTCAGCCAGAAAGCTTAAAATGGGCCCTGGTTGGATCTTCCAACAAGACAGTGATCCAAAACCCCAAAATGGTTCACTGACCACAAAATCAAAGTTCTACCATGGCCATCCCAGTCTCCTGACCTGAATCTCATTGAAAACCTGTGGAATGAACTGAAGAGGAGAGTCCACCATGTGGACCTCAGAATTTGAAGGATCTGGAGAGATTCTGTATGGACGAAAGATCACTTGCTATGTGTTCTCCAACCTCATGCATTATTTGAGATGTCTCAGAGCTGTTATATTGACAAAGAGAGGTAGCACAAAGTATTGAATAAAAGGGTGCCAATAATTGCGTCACACGTGTATTTGACAAAAATATTTGTTATATGATAAAACTTGTTTTCGTGTTTGCAATTGTTTGATATCCATTAGAGTATATATATATATTATTTTTCTTTGAAAATTTTGAATGAAAGATCAAAAGTATAAACAATAAAGGCATATTTTTTCACAGCCTTCTTTGCTCATATTTACCAAGGGTGAAAATATTTTTGGTGACAACTGTAGCTACGATAGAGTCCTGTGGTCACATTCACACTGCAAAGTTTTGTGAGTGACAACCTTATTTAATTGCTGTAATGAATCCCCAAAAATTTTATTAGAGTTTTCCCAAAATCCCTAAACAAAATAGCCAAAATTATGAAATGTAACTTCCTAGAGCTTTTAAGCTACATCCAACAGACCTGGTACAGACCTTTAGAATGTTCAGACTCTGTGTGCTTTGTCTTTTCTAACTGATCAGGCTTACAGGTTCCCAGTAGCAAGAGATCAGAAATCCCATAAACTTACATTGACAGAATGTTATAATGGTCCTAGTAATGTCACATTCCAACTGTAAAAGATTCTAAAGTATCTATCAATCTGTCTATCACACTTTCTTTTTATTCATCTACCTATCGTTCTTTTTTCCCATCCATAAATTCATCTATCTATCTATCTATCTATCTATCTATCTATCTATCTATCTATCTATCTATCTATCTATCTATCTATCTATCTATCTATCTGTCTATCTGTCTGTCTGTCTGTCTGTCTGTCTGTAACGCTTTCTTTCTATCTGTCACACTTTTGTCTGTCTGTCAATCACACTTTCCTATCTATCTGTCTGTCTGTCTGTCTGTCTGTAACACTTTCTTTCTATCTGTCACACTTTCTTGTCTGTCTGTCAATCACACTTTCCTATCTATCTATCTATCTGTCTGTCTGTCTGTCTGTCTGACTGTCTGTCTGTAACACTTTCTTTCTATCTATCACACTTTCTTGTCTGTCTGTCAATCACACTTTCCTATCTATCTATCTATCTATCTATCTATCTATCTATCTATCTATCTATCTATCTATCTATCTATCTATCTATCTATCTAGCTATCTATCTATCTAGCTGTCTATCTATCTATCTATCTATCCGCCTTGCAGCTGTCTAAAAGAGAGTGGTGTCATTGCATTCAAAACTGTATGGATTCTGTACACATTACATGTATTCAATGAAAATGTGGTTGTCATTACCTGAATTGTCAGGAGTGAATTTGGTTATCACTTCCGTAAATAACCGAACTGTGTTATTTAGCACTCAGTAACAGGTATGAATAACAGACAAGAGGGAGAGTGATATGTAGAAAGCATGAAACATCTGAGAGGCAGCTGTTGGATAAGAAAAAATAATTAAAACCAGAAGAGAGAGATATATGTGCTTTAAGTACTGTGTAAACTTTGACACCATTGTAAATATCTTGCCAGTTAAGCTTTGGTTCTGGTGTATTCTCACATTGAGGGACAAGGCGTAAGACAGTATCAAAGAAATGACCTGTTAGTCCGAAATGATGGGCAAAAAATTTACATTGTTGATTTTAAGCAAGATTGTGGAATGGACTAAAATGATGTAATCTCATGAGCACACAGTGGAAAATATCTCAGACTGAAGAAAGAAAATCAACATGGGGTGGGAAGGATGGAGTTGACAGTAAAGAAGAGAGAGAGCAGAAGTGTTGAGATGCATTGTGTATTTCAGTGTGTGTGTTTGTGTGTGCGGCCCACGTCTTTGATTTGGAAGTCTGTCTGCTATCTGGGTTAGTCGCAGACAGCCTTACTGAGAGACTCTGCAGTTTTAATGAAATACAGCAGGCTGCTCGCTTAGACACCTCAGCATGCTGATCTGTGAGGCCTCCCTCACCATTGATCTCGCAGTGGCTGATTCAAAGCACCCCGGGAAACACAGCTGGACGGGTTAACTCCACCCCCAGCACGTGTAGAGCTCCTTTCAGCTGCCCCTCCTAAATTTCCACCCTTCTCTTAACCACATGGCGGAATTGATGTGTATGTGTAGAAAGAGGGGGCATTTACCGTATGTGTGACTCAACGGGAAGCGCAGTGTTTTACAGACTTGTGAACACTTTGGTTATTATTAGTGCTATAAGTTCACAGCCAGAAAGCTGTTGCACATATGAATGTTTGATGATTTGTGTTTAATGGCAACATGAAAGGCCATTCGAAACCCATTTTACCTTTTAGAATGTGACATATTTCTAAGATCATTTTTGCAGATTTGTGTTTTTGTTTTGTTTTTACTGTTGGAAATTGATGGATGGATATTTTTTCACACTCTTCAGTACTGAACAAAATAAGAATGTTTATTTGTAATCGATATTTCTTTCACATTCTTCACCATCATTGATTTATTTTTTCACTGTGTTCAAAGCAATGCGTTCATTTAGTTTCAAAAAATTATCATTTTTAAATTTGTTTTGCTATGTTTATGCCTCTCATGCACACTAGAATGGCATTTTCCTCTACCAAAAATGACAAAATGCTCTCCATAACCACATACAATGATGTTAGGAATCTAAAAACGGACATGGTTCCAAAAGTTAATGTAACCTGAAACAACCATATTTTGCTGAATTTTTGACAAACATTATCTCCCATCAGACATTTTTGCATCAATTCAAGCATGAACACATTTTGCTCTTGTGCTACTAAGAGCTTGTTGCACTCCTATGAGCTCCTATGTGTCCATATGTTCAACAAAAATTCTGGCTTCGAACACTGGGGGCAGTAGTTTGAATTTCGGTAAGCACAAACCAATTTCAGCAGCAGACCTACTTGACCTACTGTTGCGGAATTCACAGTGTGATCAGTTTGCTTAGGAGGCTCAAAGGTCAGAAATAAAGTGGGTCAAAAAAATACCCTCGTAATGAATATTTCTGTTTTTTATTATTATTTTTTCATAGCATCTGATGTAGTTCTTAAAATTCTATTCTAAGCCTTTTTATACACTTTAAATAGTTTAATAAGTATTTGGGGGCCTGGGTAGCTCAGTGAGTAAAGACTCGGACTACCACCCCTGGAGACACGAGTTCGAATCCAGGACGTGCTGAGTCAGGCTCCTAAGCAACCAAATTGGCCTGGTTGCTAGGGAGGGTAGAGTCACATGGGGTAACCTCCTCGTGGTCGCTATAATGTGGTTCTTGCTCTCTATGGGGCGCGTGGTGAGTTGTGTGTGGATGCTGAAGAGAATAGCGTGAGGCCTCCACACATGCTATGTCTCCGCGGTAATGCACTCAACAAGCCACGTGATGAGATGCACGGATTGACTGTCTCAGATGCGGAGGCGACTGAGATTCATCCTCCACCACCCGGATTGAGGCAAGTCACTACGCCACCACGAGGACTTAGAGTGCATTGGGAATTGGGCATTCCCAATTGGCGAGAAAAGGGGGAGAGAACAAATTGAAGTATTTGAATAAAATATGGATATTTTTGTACATGTTTGTGGGGAAATTGCCCTCATAAACAAAAAATGCCTCTGAAATCAAGTACAGGGGGCAGTTATTGACACTGGAGGTACTACAAGTTACTAACATTTTGGAACAGCTTTTGTGCCAAGAGCATGCCTATGATCCCTTCATAGGCAGCTCACAAGGATTTGGAAGCATATACACATGTGATTGTAGGGGAGGAGTTCAAAAATAATCAAAATCAATGTTGTTTCAGAGGCGTAGCAATTTATTACATTGTGATGAAAGATTACGAAGATAAACAAGTTTCTTTTCTTTGTCATAGTGTGAATCATTCACAATAAAACCAGGAATGAGTATTAAGAAAGTATATAGTGTCCATCGTGATTTCATGTTGACTTTATGAGCTTTTCTTCATTATTTTGTGTTCTTGTTGATCCTTGTGTGCATTGTGTGAGGGAGAGAAAGGGAGATCCATTAAACTGTGTCACAGATTGGTTTGATTAGCGGCTGTTTTTCATGCTAGTTGGGATATTTAGTATGGGTGGCATCTTTTGTCTCTCTCTCTCACACACTTTGTGTCTTTCTCTCTGGCGCCTGAGCTCTTTGTGTTCAGTTGTGTATCTCCAGTACCATCACAGAGTTCAAGAGCTCTCCTGAGCTTCAGCCAGGCTTTCTTCATCTTTCTCACTCAGTCATACATACACACGTCTTCTCGGCTGCAGCGATTCCCCTGTCTTCTCACCTCTGTTACTTTCCTGTTCTCTGTCAGACACAGAGACATGGAAACTGTTTACATAATCACTCAAAATCAGACCCAAGCCGTAAGCGATCTGCCAGTATTGGCAACCGTGCCATTGTAAATCAGAGGAAATCTAGATTCTAAAGCCCAGCAGAATCTTGATGGTTAAAAGGTGTAGATTCTATTGCGCCAGTGATGTCATCATTTAGCAAATACAGCTTGCAGGGACACAGATGGCATAGAATGTGTCCATTAAAGGTCACATTGAAATATGTATTGTTGGAGGCAAATTTAAAGCAGAATAAGCAATGCATCTATGATGTAATTTCATGTAAGCACACATTTATTTGTATCTAAAATAAGACTGCTTGATATTCAGTTGTGTGTTCAGAGTGCATGCTTGTTTTTCATGTTCTGTTGCTCGCAGTCAGTCGTGACCAGATAGAGAGAATCTGTCTGGTGGACATAACTTTCACCTTAAAAGATCCCACAAGAGCTTATAAAAAATTAAAAATAATAATTTAATTAAATACAGTCTGTTTTTTGTTTTGTTTTTTTTGTGCTCATTTACTTTTGATAACCTTAGAAAATATACAGTATATGGCACTTTTTCTTTAATGCATATTTGTATGTATCACCTACCCAGATCCTAATGCATTTACTGATAAGCTTGAGTCTATGGTATCAAGTGGTGTGTTTAATGTGTTACACTGACATTGCGCCGGGTTGCGCTGCGATTGCATATACCTCATGAGAAAATTTAATTGCAAGATTTAACAATCTTTGCTCATTACTTTATACAGCGCGCCCCCAAGTGGTAATGGACATTAACACAGTCACACGAAGGTATTTTAAAAGTTGGTGCATTAGAATGGATATATGCATTGTTTTTGGAATAAAAACTTAAATATTATGACTTTATTATACATTATTAATTATTATGCCTACATATCTGTTCCTGTGTAGATATAGTACTGGCTCACTGGGGTTCTAAATACAATTATTATTTAGTTTTTTATTTTATACACAATTTACAATCATATTTAATCAAACTACACAATGATCACTCTAAGACTTTATAGATATTACAGTTTCATTTCCTGTTAATGCCTGATTTTCTGTAAAGCTGCTTTGAAACGATGTGTATTGTGAAAAGCGCTATACAAATAAAAATTACTTGACTCTACATTTAATGCTGTACTGCCCTAATTGTTGTCTATCAATAACCTCTCTGGTTATTGATAGACAGTGGGTGGCTCAGTGGTTGAGGCTCAGGGTTACTGACCAGAAGGTTGGGGGTTCAAGCCCCAGAACCACCAAGATGCCACTGTTGGGCCCTTGAGCAAGGCACTTAACTCCAGGTTGCTCCGGGGGGATTGTCCCTGTGATAAGTGCACTGTAAGTCGCTTTGGATAAAAGTGTCTGCCAAATGCATAAATGTAAATGTCTCTGCAACGTTAATGAAAAATTATAAAAAATTTGAATGAAAAATTAAAACCTAAAAAATAACCATTAGTTATTGTGTTTTGTGTACCTTATTATTAGGATATCATGCAAAACCCTACCAGTAACTTTCTGGTAAGGTTGGTTTATGGTTATACAATAAAACTGAAAATCACCATTAAAAAAACCTAATGTATAAGTTATCATTAGGTTTTCACATTAAAAACCTCCCTGCAACATTCTGGGAAGGATAGTTTATGGTTATAAAAATAAAACCTAATTTATTTTATTATGTGTGGCCTTCTGTTTTTATAAAGGAACAGTTTTTAAATGTTGAGAGTTATAAATTTGTGTTTGGTCTGCATAATAAATATGCGGTTCTATTCTAATGGCGTTGTAATTACTTAACCAGTACACCAGGGGGAGCTCACAGAACTCATTAATAATTGTGAAGCAATTTGAATCATGAAATGTAATAGTGGTTTGCATTATAACAATTGCATTTTTTGGGATTTTGGCATAAAATAAATGTGTGACTGTTTTAAATAGTAAGAGTTATGAATGTGTGTTTATTCTGGGAAATAAACATTCTCTACAATTGTGATTGTAATGACTTCAACAGTACACCAGAGGGAGCATAAAGTACTCAATGATGGAAAACTAAAACGCACCACCAAGTATCATAGACTAATCTCGTTTAAAAGTAAATCACTGATACATGAATTTACTTGCATAAAAACATCTCTAATAAGAAATCTGTGATAGCCCTAACTAACCTCTTAGAGTAGTCTGCGACACGGTATTGCCATTTGAAAAAATAGGCTACAGCGAAATGCATTTTGATATTTAATCTCATTTACAAAAACAGCATAGGCGTATACTACACAATGCATAGTGTAAAGTAAAATAAATAGTGTTTATTGCTCACTATGTCATGGTCCCAGGGTGAGGGAGGGACACTGGAGACGGGCTTAGGTGATGGCTGGGCGTGTGGATTAGACGAGATGAAAGGGTCTGGAGAGGCCGCTTTATCATGCACAGACTGCTCGGAAATTGAGTGGCGTCTCTCACACCAATCCTGATATGTCTGTAGGTCGGCACTCAAAAGAGAGGTGTAGGGGGAACAGATGTGGGGGGTGATGCTGGAATGGGACAGGGCTCTCTAATAGTTCCCAAACCTCTCCAAGGTCTGGCAGAGTGACTGGAGCTGTAAAACTCTCATTGTATTTGCATTCCTTCCCCTGCACTTCTAAAGGATAGGGTGCAATGTGGCTGTTTATGTCTACAGTATTGGTTATCAGTCGTAAATTCGTCCAAAATGGGTTTGCTGATAAAAATGTTCCCCTCGTTAGAACGTGGTTTAGTCTTGCTTGCTTACAAGTGAGAGCGTATATCTCATGCCCAAGTGCGTTTAATGCAACTGCGTCTTTTATGTGCAAAATGATTTAAAGGGTAGCAGGAGTTGAGCTGTCAAAGATTAGATGTGTTGCTTTTATTTCTGATGTCAAACTGGGATTTTTTGTTTTTCCCTTTTTCGGATTTATTGCAGAAAACTATAGAGCCGAAGAGAAAGGAGATTATACGCATGTGAACTTTGATGGAAGAATGATATTTTCCAAGCCGTTAACTCTTTTATTCTCTCTCTCTCTCTCTCTCTGGGCTTCATGTGAACTTTTGCCTTTTTTTTTTTTTTTTTTTTTTTTTTGTCTAGAGACACATTTTCATACAAATGCATGGAAATCCATGAATAACTCAACACGTTATAATGTACCGTGTCTCCAAAAGGCGCTTTTACGCACAAGAACGGCCGAAGGTTCCTCAATGAATCTCTCCTCAAAGGAACTCCTGGCTGTTCTCATTTGCTGCCCTCTTGTGTTGTTCCGCACACAGTCCATTGGCCTCACCAAATTCCTCTCCCAAGTTCCTCTGCTGCTCCACCTCTTCCCCATTGTATCCTCGTAAAAGACGAAGGGGGTGCGGAGAAATGCTGTAGGGAAGGAGGAGGGAGGGATATGTTGTGCCATAGGAGCGGAGAGGTGTTAGTCCACTCTAAGAGAACAAGTAGAGACAGAAGAGAGTTTGGATTCTCACATTAAAATTGCACTTATGTCTTTTTTATTCGTTTTAACTCCATCCATGTGGCGCTTACATGCAATCTCGCTCCGACATCCAGTTTTGTTCCATTTTACGAACCAAAGTTTGAGCAGAACAGATGTCAGACTCCGTTAGTGCCTCCGGTCATATAGGTGTTTTACGCACAGCTGGTGCTTCCCTGTGCTTCAAGAGACTTTAGTTGTTTTTAGTCAAGGTACTTCTGAAGAAAGCGGCTTGTTCAAGTGGATTACTACTTTTTTCTTCAATGTTTCCCCAGAGAAGGCTTTTCCCATTTCTTGGACCAGGAAATATGGATGTGAGGATGAACCAAAGACATCTACTTCTGGCCGTGACCCTTATCGCCTGCAACTCACAGCTGCTGGTGGTCGCCAACTCGTGGTGGTAGGATCACCTTTTATCGCAAATATATACTGTAATTTGGATTACAATAGTAATTGTATAAATAATATTTGCGCTGTGTTTTGGAGAAGAATGAAACGATGCATAAGAAAACTTTTAGCTGAGAACAAATGTGGAGGCTCTGTCACAATATTTACCTTTGGCAACAAATGGTCAAACTGTTTGTAAATATGGGGTCCAACATGTCCTGAGGACAACAGGTTTTTCCTCCAGTTAACTTTATTATAGGCACAATCCTATAATAAAGGAGTTTTGACACAATCCAAGCTGTGCAACCCTTAACTCAGTAGACTATCATAATATCATAAATTGCTCAAAATTAAGCAGGTTCATGATTATTGTAAAAAATACAACAATTCATTCTAATGCTTTGGTTTACAGCTATTTGGGCAAGAACATTTGAATTCTTATGCATATTTATTTCTTATTGCGTTTACAAAAAAAGCAGCACAATAAAAGTACGATACAATCAATTTACACCTCTTTGCATAATATACTGCAGTTCCATAGCTCCAAGTATGGAGATTGAAATTTTATTTTTTATGTTTAGACTACAGCTTTGTTGTTTAAACTGTGTTTATATTCAATCCAATTCCTGTATTTGGCTGACGGTCGGTGCTTTTGTCTTATTTGGACGACTTCGCAGGTCATTAGCCATGAATCCCATCCAGAGGCCGGAGATGTACATCATCGGAGCGCAACCTTTGTGCAGCCAGCTGAATGGCCTGTCTCAGGGCCAGAGAAAGCTCTGTCAGCTCTATCAGGACCATATGGTTTATATCGGAGAGGGGGCGAAGACGGGCATCAAGGAGTGTCAGTACCAGTTCAGGCAGAGGCGATGGAACTGCAGCACGGTGGACAACACATCGGTGTTCGGGCGCGTCATGCAGATAAGTGAGTCGAGTAAACACTCAGTCACGCGCAAAACTACATGCGCTCAAAATGTCATCAAATCAAATTGAATTCATCAAATGAACTGGATGGAATAAATCACGCAATATATATATAATGAATGAATTAGAAAGTAGTCTATAGTTTGAAATGGGAAATGGAACGGTTAAAGTAAAAAAAAAAATGTAGGCCTACACATAACTGTAGCTACACATCTTTAAATGGGACACTCTCAGCACGCATCGAACCGTTCCAGATAATCTTTGCGCTTTGTACGCGTGACATTTATTTATTTAGTGTCTGAAAACAGTGAAAGCATGTTTGTTTAGATAAAAAAAAAAGTTCTCTTTATACTTTATGTATGCTTATATGCGTGTACATTTGTTTTTATTATAACAACTTAATTAACCGAAAATAACGTGTACTCTACTTTATGCATGTTTGTATGCGTGTAGGTCAATTGAGTGTTAGTTCCGCTCATCAGTGAAACAAGGTGTTAGACGCGACTTGCCCCTGCAGTCAATCGCGTGGTTTATATTGAGGTGTTAGTCGGGCCATTGTCCAGCGTCGCTTTTGAAATGCAATGACGCGATGACACAGAGTCTGGATATCCGGGACTCTATTTGAAGTCTGGGCACCAAAGGCCAATAAAAGTGGCCCTCCGAATTCAACAGGCGCATTGCTGGAATGCAGGTACACACACGTTCGTCCGTCTGTCTGTCCGTCTGTCTGTTCGTCTGTCTGTCTGTCTTATTAAAGGGTTAGTTCATTCACAAAAGGAAATTCTGTCATAATTTATCTCCTTATGATTTCAAACCTGTATACGTTTCTTAAAGGGATAGTTCAACCAAAAATGAAAACATTTACATCATTTACTCACCATCATGCAATCCTATAGGTGTATGGCGAAGAAGCATACACCTATGAAAGAAGAATATAGAAGCTCTGTTGGTCCATTCAATTCAAGGCTCCAAAAAGCACATAAAGGCAGCATAAAATTAATCCACATGACACAAGTCCTTCTCAGTTGGTGGGAATATGCACCAAGAATGAGAATCACTAAAATCAAAAGAAGAAGAATGTGAAAGTGGAGATTGATAGTAAAACAAAGTACATAAATATTGAGCTGTTTCTCACCCAAACCTATCATATCTCTTCTGAAGACATGGATTTAACCACTGGAGTCATATGGATTACTTTTATGGTGCCTTTATGTGATTTTTGGTCCTTCAAAATTCTGGCCACCATTCACTTGCATTGTGTGGACCTACAGAACTTAAATATTTTTCTGAAATCTTTGTTTGTATTCTACTGAAGAAAGAAAGTTCTACAGGTTTAGGACAACATGTTGGTGAGTAAATAATGTCAGAATATTTGGTGAACTATCCTGTTAAGAATGGGGTAAACTAACATTATATATGGTTGGTCTGATGGTGCCGGTTTTGTGCTATTTTTTTTTTACAGTTTTTCTCGATCGCTTTGGCTCATTGTTTTAAACAGTCTTAACATTCTGTAAACTTTAAGTGCAATTGTCACAACTGTTTTATAGGACGTCACAACTCTATTGCAGGTCTGCAAAATGTAGTAACTCACCCAAAACATTGAGCGTGAATCGATCATCTGTGTATGACAATTTCACTGAGTATCAGCTCATCAGAAAGCCAAGTGAATTTAGTTATTGTGCAAATTGTAGACAGTTGTACTTAATCTTTTGCACATATGTTCCAAAACACGTGCAATTTGCTTAAATGAATAAGAAATTCAAATGTGTTGCGAACAAGAAACTAACTGTTCCGAGATCTGAACTTAATGTTTTAAAAAAAATTATTATCATTCAAGAATTGAGCCAAAGCGATTGTGAAAACCTGTAATGCACAAAGCAGTTACTTGTGGCCCATCTAGTCAGGGACAAATTCTCCTTCATAAGGCACAGAGGAAGAACGGATCATTAAAAAGATTTCCTCTTATTACCATTGTGTTGTAGCATTGACAGAGAGTGCTTATCTCTAAACATGGTTGTACCAGCAGATTTAAAAATGTTTAAACGGCTTTTAAACGTTAAATGCTATTAACTGTATTGCCTGTGCTGTTGAGGTATGTGCAATCTGCATTCCAGATGGCTTATTAGATGGAATAAAATCAGGTAACACATGCACAACAGATGCGAAAAAGAGCACACATTTTTATAAACCTGGTGCCTCTTTGGCAGGAAACCTTTGCGGTTTATCATACACCTCATATGAAGTGTACCAAAACTTGAAAACCTGTCAGTTCTCTTTTTCTCATGCTTAAATATAGATTTCCATTGAGATATATTCATAACAACAATGGTATGATGAATCAATGCTGTCCATGTACATGTACTCCTTTCTGATAATCTTATCTCTCTCACTGGAGGGCCTACCAAAAGGATTGTTACCATATGTGGGTGTCTGGAATGGAGTTGTTTTACTGTTTGCCTTACTAATGGGTGAATAATCAAGTATTACAGCAATGTAGCATTGTGGGAGATTTAACATAAAGTGATTTGTAGCCCTTTCCATCTCTAGAATGTAGGGTAGAATTTTATTCAAGTTCTAACTATGTGTTTGTGTCTTCTGCAGGCAGTAGAGAAGCGGCTTTTACCTACGCCATCAGCGCAGCAGGAGTAGTGAATGCGGTAAGTCGGGCATGCCGTGAGGGCGAGCTTTCCACCTGTGGCTGCAGCAGAGCGGCCCGTCCCAAAGAACTCCCAAGAGACTGGCTTTGGGGTGGCTGTGGAGACAACGTCAACTATGGCTATCGTTTCGCCCGGGAGTTTGTGGACGCCCGCGAGCGGGAGAAGAACTACCCACGTGGATCAGTCGAGAATGCGCGCACACTTATGAATATACAGAACAATGAAGCCGGGAGAATGGTGAGCAACAAAAACACACACTCACACTCAGTTGGTTAATTTTTTTACAATGTTCCTGTTGTTCAATTGATTCTAGCAATGCCAAGATCATGGGTTTGATTACTAGGGAACAATAAAATGTATCAAATGTATAGCTTAAATGCACTGAACGTTGCTTTGGATAAAATAATTTAAACAATAAAATGAGCAATGTCTGTGAGCAATTTCAAATTTACCATGTGCTCCTTCATTTTGTGTTGTGAGTCTACAATGCACTATTTAATTTTTTTTTATTTATCATATTAGGTATGGATTTAAACACAACTTACAAACTCTGTTGTGATATTAAGAAATTCAACTCGAGATATACACTCTAACAGATAAACATGGCTGTTAAGGATGTCCTCAAGCTTAATAAAAAAAAGGTTCTTCATTAAAATAAAAATGTTTTTTGTATTTCATGTTTTTGAAATTATCTAAAATGCAGAGTGTTATCTTTTGGGGATAGGGTTTGGTAGTAATTATATTTAGCTGTTTATTTAAACGAAATTAATATATAGTATGTACTCATTTAGACAGCTAAGTCAGCATGTGTGTAAGTAGCCTGGGCTAAAGGAATAGCTAATTTAATGGAAGTGACCAAATGGCTCCTGTGTAGGCCAGTGCCCTTGGAGTCTGGTGGGGGTCAGGAGGTCAAAGCGCCACAGCTAAGACAACCCTTTTATTCGCTCTGTCCATACATTCCCTAGCCCACTGTTTCTTGTTGCCTCTTAATTTAACATCTGCTATAGTTGAAATGTTTGTCCAATTTCACCTTTAATTCATTTAATTGTTCAGTCCATGCCAAACTGAATAGTTTTAATAAGGTGATGTGTGGCAAATATGCTTAGTATTTATTAACTCTCTGAAACAGCACATTTTCTTTTTGAATGGCTTCTTGCTGTTTTATAACACAAGCTCTTTGCTAGAGACATTACTGTGTGTGAGTGTGTCTGGCTTCAGCAAGGCATGGCCCCCCTACCACGTTCAGGTGGGCATAAAACATGAGCGGGCTGCCAAAACACACTATCAAGCTGAAATGTGTTCCTCGTCCCCTTACAAGTCCCACGCTTTGTCATACCACACCCCGGTTCCATCCTCTTTGCCTTAGTTATTTGAGTGCTTTTAAAATGAAGCAGTCTCATAAAAAGTCCATTTGCTTGCTGATGTGGGTGCTTGCCGTGGCAGGGCTCCACTGCGTATGTTTGTCTTAGGGAAGATGAGTGTATTTAAGGTGTTTACAAAAGAGAGGGCCCCTTCTTTGGAGTTATGGCACTTCTGAGTTCCCTGCCTCTTCTCCTGGAGGTCCCAGAGGTCAGGAGGTCAAGGCCTGGATGGGTTCTGGAAATTTGGACAGAAAATTTGTCGTAAATGTGAGCTGAAACAGTTACTTTAAAATCCAACAACAGAACCTTTGACATAGAGCTAAAGCTGATCCAGGTTTAATTGGATCTTATGTACATTTAAATGATGATGAATGATATATTGACAAAAAATAGGTTGTGTTTACAATTCTCGCTGTATGTGTGGAGAGACTCACTGAGAAATCCAAACAGACATGCACAACAGCACAGAGTTTGTTTAAAATCAATATTGCAGCATGTTCATAATTGTACTAATTTTACAACTATACAGTTTACAGTATATTTAAATTTGAAGTAAGAATAAGTGTAACCACTTATAAAACTATTGTAATATGAATAGAATTTGTAAACTGCCTAGAAAGGCAAAATGTAGCAACAATACATTGTCAAAAGTTTGTAATGACCGAAATCGGGTCTTGTGTGTCTTCTGCAGCCAGTAGAGAAATGGCAAAAAGTTTGGGTAGCTCAGTGTTAAAGATGCTGGCTACCATCCCTGGAGTTCGCTAGTTCACTAGTTAGAATCCAGGGCGTGCTCCAGCCAGGTCTCCTAAGCAACCAAATTGGCCCGGTTGCTAGGGTGGGTAGAGTCACATGGGGTAACCTCCTCGTGGTCACTATAATGTGGTTCGTTCTCGGTGGGGCACGTGGTGAGTTGTGCCTGGATGCTGCGGTGGATGGCGCGAAGCCTCCACATGCGCTACATCTCTGCGGTAACGCGCTCAACAAGACATTTGATAAGATGCGCGGGTTGACGGTCTCAGACGTGGAGGCAGCTGGGATTTGTCCTCCGCCACCCGGATTGAGGCGAATCACTACGCGGCCACGAGGACTTAAAAGCACATTGGGAATTGTGCAGTCCAAATTGGGAGAAAAAGGGGAAGAAATCCCCCCCAAAAAAAGTTTTGGGTAACTTGACTGATTTTTTTTTTTTTTATCTTAAAAACATTTTAATCTGAAGGTGTATGTTTGAAATTAGTTTTGTAGACAAAAATATAATTGTGCCAACATATTAATTTAATTACAAAACTAAAATTGTATTTTTAAAAAAGGTTTTGAAAAATTATTACTTGGACTGAATAATAAAGAAAAGCAGCTAATTAGTGCCCGGCATATAGAAATCATCCCAGGGTGATTCCACAAGAAGTTGGTTCAGAAAATGTCAAGAGTACATGACTAAAAATCTTGACAAAGGGTGACAACTTTACATTTATGCATTTGGCAGAACTTTGAAGATGATAAAATATAATGAAATGTATTTGATTTATTTTGGATTTTGTTTAGTCACAATATAATTACCATAGTTCCATTTATGTTAATCCATAGTTTTGATTACTATTATTCTAAAATGTGAAAAAATAATAATAATTATAATAATAATTATAAAGAATGAGTAAGTGACCCTAAACCCTGGTTGACATTAATTATAATCTACAAAAAAAACTTTTGTCTGTTTCTTTGTTGGCACAGGTACTAGGTTTTCGGTTTAGTAGGGCAGTATAGTTCTTCTAAACACAAGTTTTAATTTCAGTTTTGTGTGCAAAATTAAAGGTGTCGGCCAGAAACTTTGGTGCATCAGTACAGATTATAGTTTATGGTATTGCGAAGTACCCGACCACCCTCAACTTCTCCTATTGAAAAGTTTTTTTTGTTTGAGTTATTGGCACCTGCCTTGGTGAAAAGGTGCCTTTTTTTCTTTTCCATTTATCATTGGTGGGCCGGCATCGCAGGGTGGATGTGAAAGTGTGGTGTGACCCTATTTCATCTGTATGTTACCCTGAACGACCCTCCACCCACCGCCGCTCACTTTGTGCAGGTCTTTCTGCAGGGTCTGTTCGCCAGAGATTTGTCTTGCTTGGAAAGGCTTAGTGTTGGTGGGCCTTTTGTGGAGGCAACAGAAGCGTATTGGATGCCCCACGATGTGGAGTCGGGGCAGGGGGAGCTGTAAGGGTATAGTGAAAGAAGGTGTTTGTGATTCTGGTATTGTGGGTCACAAAGACCTGTGACCCAGACAGTACCGATAGGAGGCCTCTTTTTGTGTCTTCCAAAACTTATACTGTAAGTCAACTAGAGTGAACACACACACACACCCATATCTAAAGCAATTTATTTCTCTCACCAGGGGTGGACTGGCAAGAGAGATCGGCCCAGGATTTTACATAGGAACTGGCTCAAAAGTTGTTGAGCGTGGTGGTGTTGGGGGGGGCTTTCACTTTTCTGCATATCACTGCTCCCTTCGGCATATCGTGATGCCATTTTGTGGCCCGTTCTGCATAACGTGGTGGCTCATTTCAACGTAGTCCCAGTTCTCTAATGGCCAGTCCGCACCTGATCGGCCCAAAGTGTGTGAAAATGCACAGTATGCCAGATTACCAATCCAACCCTGACTCTCTCCTACAAACACAGAGGTCCATCATGTTAATGCTCAAGCTTTCTGCATTATTAATGTTTGTATACTTTTTTTATCCACACACACACACATATACACACACACTGTTTATGTTCTCATTTCTTTAATGATGTTCTCTGGGGACATAGATAGACCTCTATTGTTTTTATATATAATGCTAATTAAATGGGGCCTGGGTAGCTCAGCGAGTACTGATGCTGACTACCACCCCTGGAGTTGCAAATTCGAATCAAGGGCATGCTGAGTGACTCCAGCCAGGTCTCCTAAGCAACCAAATTGGCCTGCATGCTAGGAGTGTAGAGTCACATGGGATAACCTCCTCGTGGTCGCTATAATGTGATTCTCGCTCTTTGTGGGGCGCATGGTGAGTTGTGCGTGGATGCCGCGGAGAATAGCGTGAAGCCTCGACATGTGCTACGTCTCCACGGTGACGCGCTCAACATGCCACGTGAAAAGATGCATTGATTGACGGTCTCAGATGCGGAGGCAACTGAGATTTGTGCTCCGCCACCCAGATTGAGGTGAGTCACTGTGCCACCACGAGGACTTAGAGTGCATTGGGCATTCCAAATTGGGGAAAAAAGGTGAGAATAATTTTTTTGCTAATTAGCATAAATAATTTATTTATATAGGACTAGAATAGATCCAAAAATCATTATTTACTTTTTTATCCATATTTGTCCTAAGGGAGGTTTTGTCACATTTAGCTTATCATTAATGTTAGGTGTAATCTAATTACAAAGTAATTCATTAATGTAATCTAATTACTTTATAAGTAATAAAAGTAGTGTAGTGCAATACATTTCTAATTTTTGTAATTACAAATTACATTAATATGAACATCTGTTTTCATTTCTATGACCTTACATTTTACCAGTATCCCTCAAAGAATCCACAAAATTGTAGATGTATTATTTATCTAATTTTTAAATGCGGCTCATTACCGCAAATACATTTTTGCGGTCTTCAACACTACAAAACTTTCCTCATGTATATCAACGCGAGATCATATTCTTTTTACTTTAACTTCTTTTCCCCCGTCTATCGTCTCTTATCTCTACACCTCGAGGGATGGTTAGTTGCCGTCTCTGCACTCCGCCCCGACCCTGCCCAGCAGCCAACCCTGACCCTGTCTGAGCATGCTCCATTGTGTGCAGCACAGCATGCGTGTCCTTTCCATGCACCAATGAGCCTGTCTATCCATCACACCTTGGTCACTTGGCCCAAAAAAAGAAAAAGAGACAGAGAGTGAAAGGAAGGAGGGGGAAGAAGAGAGAAAAGAAGAGAGATTAAAGTGTGTATGAATAAAGGAGAGAAATAGAGGCCTTTATGTGAACACAGTTTCAGTTGGATGCACATGTTGCATACAAATGTTCAAAAGCGCCTTTGGTCGAGATAATTTGGTTGAGATAGTGAACTACAAACAAAATGTAACTTTCAGCTTGACACGCAAGATAGTAAATAACAAGGGGCATCACAGCCCTTTTTTAATGTATTTTTTGAGGGTGCACAAGTAGCATTCATGGCTCACTTCATGCCCTAGGCAAGATAATACATGACCAAAAAAAAACCTTTACAATAAGGTTGTATTTGTTAACATTGGCGACCTAAATTATTTAACATGAACTAACAATGAACAGTACTTTTACAGCATTTATTAATCTTGATTAATGTTCATTTCTGTACTAATACAATTTGTACATTAAATGTTATATGTTTTAACAGTAGTTAATGCAATATGAACTAACATGAACTAACAATATACAAAATGATCTTGATAAATTAACATTAAACAAGATTAATAAATACTGTAAAAATTAATTGTTTATTGTTAGTTCATGATATACAATGTATTTAATAATGTTAACTAATAGAACCTTATTGTAAAGTGTTACCTTTAAAACTTAGCAGTCCCTGTTGTAATTGTAAGACATGATAGTGAAGCACAACAATTTCCATTTAGATTGCAAGGGGACCCAGATTCATATACTCAACCTAGTATATAATATATTTATTTAATAAACCAAAGAAAATTTTAACTGAACTTTTCACAATCAGTCAGAATGTGGAAATGTAGAAAATGACAGCTTTGAATTTTTTTTCACAGAAACAAAAGTGGGTGTCATGTGAATAATATGATTATAAAATGAACTATACTTTTAAAGGGATATTTCAACCATAAGTGACAATTCTGCCATTATTTACTCACCATCATGCTGATCCAAAAGGTCCTTTTAAACTATTTTTGGAAGTTAAAAATCAATTTGGCTCAAAAATCGGAGGAATCTATTTGAATTAACATTAAACTTCTGTAAATAACCAAGACATATTGCGTTATTCGGGTAATTTCTGTGTGGGAAAAATGTGTTTTTATGTTTGTGTGTGTGTTGTTTCTGGATTGTAGACAGGTATGCAGGTAGGGCCGGTGATGACAGTCCCAAGGTGTTGGAACTCCCCTTAATAATGTCTGTGTGTGAGCAGGTAAAAGGTAGGGGGCTTAAACAGCTGCCACTAAAAGGGGGTTGGTGTGTCGTTGTAGGACATCCTCAAAGACAGCCGTTAAATGTTCTCACATGAGGTGGTAAAGGGAGGAGCTCTGCTGGGGCTTAAATGACAGAGAGGGAGAAAGAGAAATGTCTTTTATGTTCCCTCGTTCAGGACACTAAACAGGCACAAAGACACAACAAACAAGAAACACCACAGACCAGGCAGGAAATACCCACATTGTCCCACCCAAAGTTGGTGGAGCCCAGACATGGAAAGCGATTGTACTCATTCGTTTTTGTGTTTGTGTGTATGAAAGTCTTTAATTCGTAGGTTTTCTACAACACTTGCATAGCCCACTCAGGCGCATTCATGTAAGACACGTTTTGCTGTGCAAAGAATGGACAAGATGCAGTGCAAAAGAATGGAGACGAATGCAGGAGTCTCAAGATAAAGTTTTAAACGTTTAAAAGTTCCGTGTTGATTTATATGTTATTGAAACAGGAAGTTCAGGCAGGACAAATCGACGTCAAGGCCACGAAACATACTTGCTGGTTAGTTTGGGGTCTCTAGTCATTTTCATTCTAGAGAGCATTTGATTGGATAAAAATTTGTTTAGTGCATCATGAGTCATCATTATTTGTTTGTCTGTCATCCCGTAAGAGATAGAGTGTACATTTTAAATGTGTATATCTGTTCAAAGTGAACTTTGTGAATGTTTAGGAGCACACCTGCATATAGATGGCCTCAAAGCCATCAGACCTGGACTAAAAGCCACAAACCGCTAATATTGATTTCATTGGGTCTTCAAAACTGGGTCTGATAAAAAGAGGGTCTTAAGCGAATAGTAGCACAGACGGAATGCAAATATGCTCCCAAGTCTCTGCTGCATTGTGGTCAGTTGATAAAAAGTAATAGTCTGTTATTGTTACTTGTAAAATAATAAAGTTACAAAAGACAAGCTCAAGGAGAAAAGAAAAGAAAAAAACAGCCACTAGTTCAGTACAGCAATATGTTGAGCAGTTCTTTATTGATTCAGCTGGGGGTTTTATTGAATTTAATCAGCAGGAAGTCTACTGTCAGTGGACATGGGGCCCTCTGTGTGTTCTAGAACAGAATGACTATTCATCCCATTGTTCTCCAAATGCTCTCACTGCGTCTCTTTGTTTGTTAAGGGACCATAAACTCAAAGGCCTCAGGAGGCCCCACCAGGTTCAAAAAAGACTCTGTGCATGTAACGCATTTGTCCTCTAGAGGGCAGTCTTGTTTTATGAAAGTCTATTTTGCAGTCATCAACTACTCTTCTACTGTTCAATGGCTTTTCCTTGTGCCCAAATATGTATAATAAATAAAATGTTTTAATGTTGTAGAATCCAAAAGTCTGAGACCAACGTTTTAATTGCAAATTATATTATCAGCATAACTATTTGAGTGATAAATTGAATGTTATTAATATAGGGGTCTGAATGTCGAATATCTTTCATTTGTAAAATCTGGAAATTTTTGTTTTAAATGTTTTATTTTGAAACTTTTAAAACAAAAAAAAAAAGCAAAAGAGGGATATACCAAATACTAAGAAATACTGAAATTGAGGCAAATATTTCAATTCAGCTTTTAAAATTTGTTATGAAAATCAATATTTATTTATTTTTATATTTTTTTATATTTTAAGACCTTTTGTATACAGGTGTTAACATGGTCAATGTCCAAAAATTTTTTTATTAATATTATTCCCTCTTCATTTTACATCATAACTTATTTAGAA
Organism: Xyrauchen texanus; assembly: GCF_025860055.1. Classification (NCBI taxonomy): domain Eukaryota; kingdom Metazoa; phylum Chordata; class Actinopteri; order Cypriniformes; family Catostomidae; genus Xyrauchen; species Xyrauchen texanus. Next base: position 21,450,190 of record NC_068320.1, on the reverse strand, counting down.
CTTATAAATTAATTATAATAACAATTTGAATGATGTTTACAATTAATTATTTTACTCTACAGAGGTGTCCACATAAAGAAATCTGGGATTTCCTCTACATGGAAAATCGAAATTGAGTAACACTCTAATTTAAGGGTCCAGAGTAATACACTAGTAAAGCATGAATAAGATGGTAATTAATAATGAATTAAATGTAGAGTAAGGCTATCTTAGCCATAATTTACAACTTATTAAATATAATATTTTTGTGTTTAAATTAATGCCATTAATGCTTAATTTAAGAGATCATATATCAAGTTTAATAAACAACAGTTTTCAGTTTCAGATGCCATTGTAGAAATTAGTATTCACAGTCAGCCATGATTACTTTAATCAATGAGCAAAGTGTTAAATAACAGGACGGTTTCTGAGATTAAGCGAGTAGTATTTGGCTGGTCGTGTGATTCTAACATGGTAGTGCAGACCCTCTCCATGTAGAATAAAACAGATTTTATAAGGTTACTGATATGACTGGAGTCTTCATTTTAATGTGAGTGCTCATGATTTCCTACATATATTGCTAAATTAAACTTCTTTAATGAGGAAATAATTACTGAGTGCACCTTTAAGTGTATTAATCACCTAATAAATGTCAAACAAATGAATAACTTGTGTAAGTAAATGTTTCACTTCAGAACAAGGAGAAATCCAAGTTTTTAAAGTAGTCTCTGACTTTGGGAGCCCACTGTAATCCTTAAATTTGAATGAGTTGTATAAGATGTAAATATCTATTAGTGCAACAGTTGACATCAGCAGTTCTGTTATATTTTATTTGCAAATGATTACAGATCTGTGAAAGCTTATCTGTACAGGGAAATGTTTGTTTAGGCCATAGTATACATGGCTTCCTGCCATTAGATCTATGCATACCTATCATTAAAATTGTCTATGCTTCATTTGGTGTTGATAGTTGTTCCAAGGTAAAGCTGTAATGAACTACGCTCACAGCTGCTCTAATGGTTTCCCCCTGTCTCTTTCTCCACTTAAAGGCAGTGTACAATCTGGCCAACGTCTCATGCAAATGTCATGGCGTCTCCGGTTCATGCAGTCTGAAGACCTGTTGGCTCCAACTGGCCGATTTCCGTCGTGTTGGTGAGTTCCTAAAGGAGAAGTACGACAGCGCCGCCGCCATGCGTATTAGCCGACGAGGCAAACTGGAACTGGTCAACAACCGCTTCAACCCCCCAACACCTGAAGACCTGGTCTACATCGATCCCAGTCCAGACTACTGCTTGCGTAACGAGACCACAGGCTCCCTGGGCACCCAAGGCCGTCTTTGCAACAAGACCTCTGAGGGAATGGACGGCTGCGAGCTAATGTGCTGTGGTCGTGGTTACGACCAATTCAAGACCTACAAACATGAGCGGTGTCACTGCAAGTTCCACTGGTGCTGCTATGTCAAATGCAAGCGCTGCACATCACTGGTAGACCAATTCGTCTGCAAGTAGCACCCTGGGAACGGGACAGAAGCCCTGGAGAGGCACTGAGCAATTAGTGGGAAACAAATAGGACCCTTGGCGGACCCCTAGGGGGAACTTAGAGATAATTAAATGTAAAATGAAATATTAAATAGCGACAAATTAAAGTATATAAATAAGTGTACGTGTGCCATTGATAGTAATTTTATTAATGACTTTTTCTGACTTAAGGATCAAAAGTTGGACGTCATTGATGAAACGGAGGCACAGAGTGCTCGTTTATGTTGTCGTCAAGGTGTTCTCTCTACCGATAGTACTCGGCAAACACGCTCGTGTTTGAATCAAATGACGGTGTGACCCTCTGCCGTCTTTAGAAGGAAGAGCCTACAAACTCTTAAGAGACTCTGGAAAGAGGATAGAAAACAACATGGCACACCGTCCATCGCCTTTTCTAGACCTTTGTTTCACCACTTGCTTTGAGACTGTGCTGATTCATGACCAGACCTCTACAAACACACTCCACCTTGCCTATAGCAGAGCTCTTAAAACCTTAAGTCAAATGGGGACACCAGGAATGCAGAGAAACGCAGAGTTATTGGACATTGTGTTCTATGATGTCATGTTGATCTTTGAGATATGGCAGAACAGCATGCTGCTTCTAAACCTCATGTTATGCAAGCCACTCCCCCCGATTGAATCTGTAGAGACAAGTGAAAGATGAAACCAGGAACAAGTACAACCTGAGATGGAGTTTAAATCACCACAGACACACAAATCTTTTCCATACAATCTAAAACGTCTGTCATTTGAGTTTTGACACAAAGAATCCTTAATATAGGCTTTCAAATATCTGTTATAAAATTGTTATGCATTTCAGGGTCTTCCAAACGTCATATCTTGTATTAGAGCTGATTTTGAGGAGAATATTGTGTTGTTCTGTCACAGTGATGAATGTGTGTGTGGAAAAAAACAACAAGGCTACATGATAAGGACTGCAAAAATATTATTATAACCAAATACTAGTGGTTCAGATTATATTTTATTAATTGCTTCTCATTGTATACATCATATGTATTGTTCTGATTATAATTTTTTCGATAAAGAAGCTTTTTACTGGGGATTTATATAATAACAGAGGAGGTATTACTGGCCCCCGGATGAAATCGGCAATCATAACCAACCATTTCCACTGTCAGGCCTTTTACTTAATGAGACAAAAGATATTCTGTTCATGAGTGTTTTGGAGGAAAACTACAATTGTAAATAACAGTCAAGACATACTGTATTTGAAAATAACACTTAGAAATGTCTATAATTTCTATGACGTTACGTGTCAGTCCAAAATGTTTGCTGCCCTGTGATCATATGCTTGTTGTGTGTATTTCCCCCTCATTCAAACCAGTAATATTAAAACTATTAATAGTGATTATTATTACAAACATAGCTGCTTTAATTCACTTTCACTCTCTGTGTTTTTCTGTTTGTTCTGTCTTTGTTCATTTACTGATTTGATCACAATTATAAATGAGTTATATATTGCGCAGTTATGCGCAATCTAATAAGCGTACTAAGTGTGTAAAAGTCAAGACAATGAAAGTAGTATTAACCGTTCCTATGACTTAAAGGTATAGTTCACTCAATAATGAAAATCCTCTCATCATTTACTCACCCTTATGCCATCCCAGAAGTAAATTACTTTCTTCTGCTGAACAAAGATTTTTAGAAGAATATCTTAACTTTGTTGGTTAATACAATGCAAGTGAATGGTACCAACAATTTGAAGCAGCAAAAAGCATATAAAAGTAATCCATAAGACTCCAATGGTTTAATTTGTGTCTTTAGAAGCGATATGAGAGGTGTGAGAGAGAAACAGATAAATATCAAATTCCTTTTTTACTTTGCATTCTCCTCTCTGCCCAGTAGGTGGAGATATGCATGAAGAATGTGAATTGCCAAAAACAAAAGAAGTAGAATGTGAAAGTGGAGATTGATAGTAAAAAAGGACTTAAATATTAATCTGTTTCTCAACCACACATATTATATCGCTTTTGAAGACATGAGTCAAACAATTGGAGTCTTATGGATTACTTTTATGCTGACTTGATGTGCTTTTGGAGCTGCAAACGTTTGGTACACATTCACCTGCTTTGTGAAGACCTACAGAGATGAGATGGCATGAGGGTGAGTAAATGATGGGAGAATTTTAATTTTTGGGTGAACTATCCCTATAAAGATTCACTCATCCTATTCATTTTCATAGATATTTTGGTAACACTTTACTAAAAGGGAAAATAATTAGGTATCATGAACTTACAAATGAACAATTCGTTTTTATATCATTTATTTATCTTGGTTAATGTTAATTTATCAAAGTACTATTGTTAGTTCATATTGCATTAACATATGTTAGCTTATAACATAAAGAAAAGTGTAAAGGTATGTAGAAATTAAAATTTTATCAAGATTAATAAATGCTGTAAAGGTATGTTTCATTGTTAGTTTATGTTAACTAATGTAGATTAGGCATATAAGGTTAAGGTACAATTAGGTACCTTAACTAATGTCAAAATTTTTATAAAGTGTTACCGATTTTTCATAACACTAATTATTTTGGTACTGGAGCATGACCTCACTTTAGGTGATATTTAAATACAATCTTTATCTGTTTATCCTATTACACGTAACACATTATACACTATCTATGGGTTGTAAATTAATTTTAGACTGCAAACTTTAAGGTCAAATATGTTTTTTTAAGGTTTTGTCATAAATGTATAGCTTCATTTTAGGTGGACTCATTTCTACATTCAGGAAAGGCATTTCAGAAAATCTTACATCACATGTCAAGGCACCAGTTTCTACTTATTTCTATTAATAAAATTAATAATACAAATCATTTTAAGCATTACAATGCTCAACAGATGATGTTACATGTGCATTAAATACTCATTAATCAAGATTTTGATTTATATAGATATATATTTGAATGTACTTAAAGTATTGAAAGCATTAGGTCTACTGTATATAATGTTTTGAGAAAGACTTATTAATGTAAGTGTTACCCTGGTCTATGTATTATATAGTTTCTCTAAGTTTAATGCATTTGGGTGGGGCTGCTTTTACCTTTGTATAAACCTTACCAAACACAGCATCTCAATTCAGATTTGAACTACTTGGTTCACACCCTCTTTTTCACTGGCCTGGACTAGTTTCTGTGCGGTTGTTATCTGCGTTTCCCACCGCATGATTAGTAGATCAGCTCACTGGCTTTGTTATGCAATTAGTAGACACTAGCACAAAACTGCATGTTTTCTGTGACCCGCATTCAGGTTAGGAGAGTTCCACTGCATTTTGCTCAGTATCAATGACTATAAGTATTGATAGGTGGGGTGCTGTCTGGATGCCCTCAGCAAACATCTGTTGGGTGAGTAGGTGAGTGGGTTTTTTCTGTTTGTAAGACTGTCAACTTCATTCAATGTTGGGAAAGAGCTACATTTCACAAAACCTTTAGTTCACCCCAAAATAGAGAGAGTTATTTACTCACTCTCATGCTGTTCCAAATCCATATTACTTTTTTTGTTTGTTCTGTGATCTCTCATTTGGTCTGTTTGGTCAGATTGGAAATTCTTGTGAAAGCTCATATAGGTCTCAAACCACAGGAAACACATATGACCACACAGATATTTATGCTGGAAAATATCACACTTTTTTTTTATAGCTAACATAATAATTGCAAGTGACGTCAAACTGAACTGCAATGTTGGAACATCTACAGACTTCATACTCCTTTTGTGGTATTTAGCACTTTCACAATGTTACAATTTCACAATGATCTTTAACCTTTGCAGTTGATGAGACTATTACTAAATCAAGCTGTCTACCCTAGTTTAGCAACCCCCTTGCAACATTGCACAACTGTAGCCTTTGGCACTGATATCATTTCTGACCCAATCTAGCTGAAAATTGCATAGATAAAATAATTTTTGTATTGAAAATATTTTAAACTCGGCTACTGGTTTCATTACAGGCATATGACAGTCAAGATCAAAATTAGATGGGGTGAAGAGATGTTTTTCTAAAAAAAGTTATATCGAATATAAATAAATAAAAAAAACATTATACATTTTAGATAAATATAAATAAAATTTTAGATAATCAATTTAAATTGTAACACTGTATTCATTAACATATTGTTAATGCATTAATGAACACTTTTTACAGCATTTAGATACTTTATATACCATGGCTCATTGTTAGTTCATAATGCGTAAACTATATTTGTATATACAACTTGAAACAATTTATGCAATCAATATTTACCAAGATTAATAAATGCCATAAAGGCAGTGTTCATTGTTAATTCATGTTATCTATTCGCTTAATTATATAGATTGATAAATACAACATTATATTTAGATCAAATGTTTTTAAATCGTAATCTACATTGCGACGGCGACAAAAACATAACATAAAACATGAATTACACAAGCAAACAAACAAGTTCCAACCAAACTACAAATCCCGACAAACCCAGAAACCGATCACCTGCTCTCATCTGAGTATTCTGATTGGCCGCTTTGGCCTCACGCGAGGGGCGTCACATAAACATGCAACGACATCCAGAAAATCCAGCCATCCGAGTCAGTCAAGTCAGTCCACTGGATCTCCAACACTACAAGAATTTACGCTGTTGAAGGACAACCGCTCGCCGCTTAATCACAAAGGTAACCAAAAACCCATCACTCGACACGTACATTGAGTCGTCAGGGTGAGTTTTATAGCGTCCCTGACGATAAACTTACCAAATTTCATTGCAAATTAAGTTGTTTGTGTCAGTATTGCTAGCGGACTAGCTCAGTCGCTAAGGCTCAGCTGTTGTTTCCTACACTTTCATAAAGAGAATTTGATTTTAAATAATTTAAAACACCTGGATTTTGTTGTGGATGTGTCTAAAGGCTTGTGAAGACCCTTTAGTCCTACTTGGACGTCAAAGAGACGAGTGTAGTTCGTAAACCCTGTGTATTATTCACTTTAAGACTTGTTTTTGTCAGTCTTTGAGAGGCTAGAGTGACCACTGATGGGGTCTTTTGTCTTTTGTTTTCATCCTCTTGACATACTTCCATCAATAGTTCACGTCCAGTTTCACATATTAAAATATAAAAAGAGAGATGTCAATAGAATAGGATGTTTGGTTGGATTGTAAACAAACCAGGATCATTTTATCTGAACCAATATATATGTTAGAGGTCAAATGGTGATTGACATTATTGGAAACGTTTTGTGTTTCCTGGTATTGAAATGAAGAATTCCTTGCATTTTAAATCCACTTGTCATCACCACAGGCATTTCTGACCTACTTTATCTGTATGCCAGTCAAAATGCCCCCCATGAATGCATAGGGCTCTTCTACATTTTATAAAATCTTTTATGGGAGAATTTCTTTTTAGTTTTTTCTGATTTACTTGGCTGCCTAATCAAACCAGCAGGCAGCTTGTTATTTCATATGCATCTGCCTAACTATCTCTGTTTTGTAGTTTTAAGAAAAAGCAATGTGGCACACTTTTTTTGTTAGAACACAGCTCATCATCTTGAAGTAAATTGGATATCATGGGACTGGACTTCTGCCTAAAGCTAGTTCTAGTAGTTCTCGTTATTTCACATAACTGGCAACTCCACTCTCATCCAGCTCTTAATGACTGCACATAGCAGAACTTGAGGATAAATATGATGGCGTGCCTCGCTTTCCCACCATTTCACTTGTTGTTTGAGCCCCTAAACAGTTTAAAACCCTCTGCTACAGCTAAATGGAGCTTGACAGCTGGCTGCCACCAGGTAAGCTTCTTAGACCAAACACTTGACATTTAAAATGGTCTTCAAATAAGTCCTTGTGTTTTGTTAAACAATCAGTGCAGATAACGTTTCTTTAGCATTAAAGAAAACATAAACTTGATATTGACCTTATTTACACTTATTTTGAGTGATTCATTGCACATTATTGCAGTGTGAATTTTTTCTCTTCATAATCTTTCATCAAAATGTAATAACATTTTTGCATGTTTTATTGCGAGTTTACTTTTTTGTTTTGTTTTGTCTGACATCATGGAAGACCTCTTATTTTTCACCCCGTCCCCTCTAACCACATCTCAAAATAGTAAGACGGGGTATTGATACAGATTTCCCAATTCGATTCCGATTCACTTGCTTTCGATTTTAGTTACTTTTAGATTTAAAGGAATGTTCCGGGTTCAATAAAAGTTAAGCTCAATCGACAGCATTGGTGGCATTATATTGATTACCACAAAATAAAACTTCGACTCATCCTTCCTTTTCTTTAAAAAAAAAAAAAAAAAAAAGGAAAAATCTGGGTTAGATTGAGACACTTACAATGGAAGTGAATGGGGCCAATCCATAAACACTAAATTACTCACTATTTAAAATTTATAGCCAGAAGACATTAACAATATGTTTGTTAGCATTATTTTAGTATGATAAAATCGCTTACTAACCTTTTCTGTGTAAAGAGATGTAAATTAATGTCAACAAACTGTAAAACAACTGTAAAAATTATGATTTTAACAACTTTAAAGCAAATTTTAACAGAAGAATTAATGTAAGGGCTTTTATAAAATTATAAGCTTCTCATTTTTGCCTTTTTAAACCCTCCTTTCACGGTCATTGTAAGTGCCTCATTGTAACCTCTATTTTTGCTTTTTTTTTCAAGAAAATAAGGGGCAATTCAAAATATTTTTTTGTGGTAATCAAAATTATGCCACAAATGCTGTTGATTAAGAATCACTTGTATTGAAATTGGACATCACGGACCAATCAGCTGTG